>NW_006399829.1:10415247-10427206 GCF_000299155.1 Elephantulus edwardii
AAGAGCAATGGTGTCCCTCTGGAAACTAAGGTGCATGGTGCATCTGATACAGGCCATGGTCTTTGCAATTACTTGTTATACATCAGAGAGTTAGACAATGACTAGGGAGGATAGAAGGAGAATTGATACTTTTGAGCTGTGGTGCTGGAGAAGAGTATTGAGTGTATCATGGACTGCTAAGATAACAAACAGGTTGATCCTGGAGAGGGTTAAACCAGTCTGCTCCTTGGAGGCAAGGATTCTGAGGCTTCGTCTGACATACTTTTGACATGTTACAAGGAGGGACCAGTCCTTGGAGAGGGACATCTTGCTTGGGAGTGTGGGGGGGCAGCGCAGGAGGGGCAGACCCTCTATGAGATGGATTGATTCAGTGACTGGGATGGGTGTATCGGAGACAGTGCGATTGGCACAAGATGAAGCAGAGTTTAGGGTGCTGTACATAGGGTCGCTATGAGTCACAAGTGACTTGACAGCACATAACAACAACAACATATTATACAGGAGGGGATTTCCCATCTTCCATGAAACAGCTGGTTGGTTCGACTCAATTGAGCCTTTGGCTCAGCAGCCCAGTTCTTCTCCACTTGTAAGCTTTAAACAGCCCAACTGTGTTGTAATACATGCATTTGTTCACTGTTCTTCTAGAAAGAAAATATTATACGAATAGTTGAAGCCTGTGTATAAAGCTTAACTTCAGTTTCTTTTTCCTTAAATTTGGTGTATTCCTGTGCATGATTTTGTTCCTTTCATCCATAAGTATCTGCGCAACATATATTAGTATTTGGCATGTTTTTAATGTATATAAATTTTTTTAAAAATGTGTGTAAATGCTTTGAGACTTCCTTTTTCCTCAGTCGTCATTTTTATAATTACAAAAAGCTTCTAGTTCATTTTACCTATATTATGGTACTCATAATATGAACATATTGCAATTTACATGTTCCTCTGATGATGAACATTTAATTTGTTCTTTAATTATTTTGCTATTAAAAGCAAAGTTTCAGTAAACATCTTTATTTCTGTCTTCCCGTATACGTAGGAAGAATCTCTCCAGGTATCATATCTATGAGATAAATTGCTTGAATTTAGGGTATTCATATTTTTCATTTTACCAGAACTTGGCAAGTTGTACTCTAATATGCTTATACTAATTACATTCCTATCAGTAGTTTTTAAAAATTTCCCTAGTGCCACAACCTTGCCCACACTAGGAATGATAAGAACTGTTTTCACATTTTAGATCTGATTTTCGTTTTCATTTCTCTTCATAAGACCTTTGTCTTATTGAGATTGGAAATTGTTTATTCATATTCTTTTCACTTTTTTCTATTTAATTATTGATATTTATTCTTCTAAAGGCTCTGTAAAGTTTAAATAAACTCATTGCTGTGCAATGCAAAGTTTGTATATTTTTTTTATTTTTTTGTGTGTAGCAAATACTTGTAGCTAGTGGTAGAATATGTTCATTTCTGTGTGGTGACTGTACTGTTAGACCTTTGTTGGTTGGGATTTTTTTCCTTTTTTCTTTAAAATAAATTTTTCTTGTATACTGGTTTATTTACACTGTTATACTGGTTATACATTGTTTTTCTTACCAGATCTTTCTCATTTCTTTTACTCGCCTTTCCCTCCAACCATGAAACTGTGCAACCTATGTTTGACCACCCTCCCCTTCCTGCACCCACCCTCACCTTTCTGCTCCCACCTTTACCCTCTTGGATCCTCATATACATTCTACAGTAATGGTCTTAGACTGTATTTGTCCTTATGGGACTGAGTTACATAAGTTTGTTTTGTTGTGGTGTTTGTTTTTTTATTTTATTTTCAAATTAATCTTTTCCATTATAGTCTTATTTCACTTTCCCATATACATTTTAGAACCACTTTGTCACTTGTCACCAAAAAAAATCAATGAGAATTTGATTTAAATTCTACCTAATTTATCAGTTTATTAGAACAATATTAAAACCAGGATGGTACTGAGTTTAGGACTTAACTGGAATTGCGTTGAATTTATAGCTATGGAAATAATTTATGTCATTAAAATGTTAAATCAGTCTATCCATGAGCATGACATGGCAAGCTTTTTGTGCTTTTCCCGTCATTGAAAATTAGGTCTTAAGGCAACACACTGATGTTTTCTCTAAGTGTAAGTGCTTTCGTTCTTACATGTAGGGCTTTGATCTGTGTTCAGTTAATTTTTCATATCGTGTGAAATTTATGTCAAATTTCATGATTTTGCATGTAGTGATCCAGTTTTAACAGTATCTTTTTAAAATTTGTTTGCTTACACAGTGTGTATACATTGTGTTTCACACTATTTCTCATTCACATTGTCTTTCATATAATCATTCTCATGCATTATGTTTTATAAAATTAATCACTATTGGACATTGCCTATTATTACCCTGTCTTTTCACCCAGATCTTTCCCGTTTATTTCCTCCTCTCCCTCCACACACCAAACTGTGCAACCCTGTGGTTTAGCACCTGTCCCTCCTCACCCCTTCTTTTCTACTCCTTCCTTCCTTGGTTTCCCATATATGTTTTACTAGTTGTCTTCTATTTTTACAATAATGGTTCTAGGCAGTATTTGTCCTTATGAGACTGAGTTAGTTCACTCGCTTAGTGCTCTCCAGTCTTTGCCAAGTAGAATTTTTTGTAATTGTTTCTCTTGAATGCTGCATAGTGTTTCATTGTGTGACTGTACCACAATTTCTCAATCCATTCAGTATGGTTGGACATTTTAGCTGTTTCAGCATTCTTGTAATGGTGAATAATCCTGCTATGAACAAATCTCCATATGTGTCTCAGTCCTAATTTCCTTTGAGTATATTTCTGGTAGTGGAATAGCTGGGTCCAACCGAGTGTCTATGTTCAACTTTTTTTAGGAAATGTCAAACTGTCTTCCAGAGTCATCACACCATTTTACAATCCCACCAACAGTGAATGACAGTACCCACCTCTCCACATTCTCTCCCAACATTTATTTCTTGCTGCCCTACTAAACTTTGCCACTGCTACTGGGATGAGATGGTATCTTGTTATGGTTTTGATTTGCCAGTGATTTTGAGCATTTTTTTCATGTGTCTATAGGTCTTCTGAATGTCTTCCTCTGTGAAAAGTCTTTCCATGTCTTTTGCCTGTTTGTTTGGGTTATTAGCCCTTTTCTTCTGGAGGCCCAGGAGTATTCTGTAAACTTTTGTTATGAGACCCTTGTCTGAGATAGTATTGCCAAATATTTGTTCCCAGTCAGTTTTCTTTTTACCCTCTTTGTAAAGTTTTTGGTGAGCACAGATGCTTAATCTTTAGAAAGTTTCATTCACCAATTTTATCCTCTCCAGATTGTACATTTTTGGCTGTGTTTGTCAGTCTCTTTATAACATATACTAGGCCTTCTAAGCTTGGTCCCAATTTGTCTTTATGAACTTTATGGTTTGTGGCTTTACTCCCAGGTCTGTGATCCATCTTGAGTTGATTTTTTGTGTATGGTGTGAGAAGTGAATCCTGCTTCAGCTTTCTGCAGGTTGAAGTCCAGTTTTCCCAGCACCTTTTGCTGAAGAGATAGTCATTTCCCCATTTGATAGGTTTTATTTCCTTGTGGAATATCAGTTGACCGTAGATAGGTGGGTCCATTTCTGTGTTGTTAATTCTGTTCTAGAGGTCTGTGTGCCTGTCTTTATATCAATACCATGCTGTTTTGGTTACTACTGCTGTGTATTAGGTTTTGGGGTCAGAGTGCTATGCCTCCCATTTTTGTTTTTCAGAAGTGCCTTGCTTATTTGAGGTTTCTTTCCTCTCCAGATAAATTTGATAGTTTCCCTTTCAAATCCTTGAAAAGTGAATTTTTTTATCTGTACTGGGATTGCATTGAACCTATGCTTTTGGTAAGATTGTCATTTTTCACACTATTGAGTCTTCCTAATAATGAACCATGGACTGCCAAGAAAACAAACATATTCATCCTGGAGAGGGTAAAACCAGGCTGCTCCTTGGAGGCAAGGATTCTGAGGCTTCGTCTGGCTTACTTTGGACATGTTGTAAGGAGGGACAGGTCCTTGGAGAGGGACATCATGCTGGTTAGAGTAGAGGGACAGCACAGGAGGGGAAGACCCTCTATGAGGTGGATTGATTCAGTGACTGGGGTAATTGGGATGGGTGTGTCAGAGGCCATGCGATTGGCACAGGATAGAGCAGGGTTTAGGGCTGTTGTACATAGGGTCGCTATGAGTTGCAAGTGACTCGACGGCACATAATAACAACAACAATAATGAACAGGGAACATTTTTCCATTTAGTTAGATCTTTTATTGTGTCTCACAGAAATGTTCTCTAATTTTGTCTGTACAGGTCTTTTGTGAGTCTTGGGGTTTTCTGTTCACACTATCATATCACCAGCATCATTTATTGAAGATGTTTCCCTCTCCGTTTTGTAGTGTTAGGAGCCTTACGGAAGATAATAAGAACGTAGGTTAATGGATTTGTTTCTAAACTCTCAGTTCTTTTCACCTATATGAGAGCTTATTTTACCATTATCAAACTTTCAGAATTACTGTACCTTTTGTATGTTTTTAAATTGGGAAGTGTGAGTCTTCCATCTTTACTTTGACTATTTGGGTTTGGGATCCCATACAATTCCTTGTAAATTTGAGGATTGAAGTTTCTACTTCTGCAAAAAAGGTCTGTTGGAATTTTGGTAGAGATTATGTTAGGTCTATTGATTTTAATTAACCCTAATTTTAACAGATGGATACATCCATGTAACCCAACTACCTCTAATGAAATGCAACGTTTCTGTCTTCTCAGAATGTAAATATATTATTTTTCACATGCTCAGATTTTTTGTTGCTTTGTAAAGGAATCTGTTTAATTCTATTTTATAATATTTGTATACATTGTTTCACATTTTCCTTCATTGCTATTTAATTTTTTAAAAAGGTTATTTTAAAACTAACAAATTTACCAAGCTGTTATTAAACTAAAAAGACTTACTGATTCTAATAATTTTGTGATTCTTGGTAACTTTTTTGTTTATTTACATCTATGAATTATGAAAATTTCTTGTCTAACTCTCTTAAAGATACATGTGTACACACAATTATACATATTTATACAATTGTTGTTGTTGTTGTTGTTGTTGTTGTTATGTGCCGTCGAGTCGTTTGCGACTCATAGCGACCCTATGTACAATAGCCCTAAACCCTGCTCTATCCTGTGCCAATCGCATGGCCTCTGACACACCCATCCCGATTACCCCAGTCACTGAATCAATCCACCTCATAGAGGGTCTTCCCCTCCTGCGCTGTCCCTCTACTCTAACCAGCATGATGTCCCTCTCCAAGGACCTGTCCTTCCTTACAACATGTCCAAAGTATGTCAGACGAAGCCCCAGAATCATTGCCTCCAAGGAGTAGCCTGGTTTAACCATCTCCAGGATGAATCTTTGTTTTCTTGGCAGTCCAGGGTACATTCAATACTCTTCTCCAGCACCACAAGACAAGTTTTTATATATTGATATATACACATAGATAGATATTTACATATGTATATTTGTGTCACTCACACACTTGTTGCCATCAAGTTGGAACCGACTCATAACTGTACATTGCACTAGAGGAGCTTGTTTCTGCCCCAGAGCTGCTGGTGGATTAAACCACCAGAGTAGTATGATTTTGGTGTTAGGATTGCAACTCTAAACAGACAACATCACCAGAGCTCACTGTATGTGTGTGTATAAACATATATATCATATTTTCTACATGTAAAGTTATATAAAAACAGTGCTGATAGACATCGATATATTGTCCTGAGGAAATAGTTGTAATGTTTCACCACTTAATATTATATTTGTTGTTGTATATTGTTTGTAAGTTATTAAGTTTGTAAAGAAATTCTCATCTGTCTTTTTTCAGCACTTTCAGCACTGTCTGCTGAATTTTATTAAATACTTAAATTGCATCTCTTGAAATGGCCATAAGAGCTTTTCTCCTTTAAATTGTTAATGTGGTAAATTAAATGAAGGCAGTTTCTAACATTTAACGTTCTTTTGTTCTGGGATATAATTTGCATTCATTGTGCTTTATGGTTTTAAAAACTCCTTACTAGATTGAGATTGCTTTGAGAGGTGATGGGTTTACATTTTATTTAGACTTTTTTGTATCTGTTGATGAGAGATACTGGCAAGAGGATTGGCATCCCCCCCCATCTTTATTGAACCTTGGCATTTCCCAAAAGTTGCCTAATTGTTGTTAGGTGCCGTTGAGTCGAATAGGAGGGTTGCCATAATAAATTTTGTTGGTTTTAAACAATAGAAATTGGTCTCTCAGCCTTCTGGAGTCCAGAAAATTGGCATTAGACATCAGCAGGGCCTCGCTTTCTCTGAAAGCTCCAGGGAACAATTCTAACTTGCGTCTTCCTAGAGTCTGCTGGTTTCCAGCAATCTTTGACGTTACTTGGCTTGTAACTGCATTGGTGTGATTTTTGTCTTCATGTGACCATCTTCACAACTGACTGTCTGGGTCTGAATTTCCATCTTTTTGTAGGACATCAACCATTACATTTAGGGCCCCCTTTAATCCTTTAATCCAAGTTGATTATAGCGGAAAAGATCCTATTTCCAAATAAGTTCTCATTCTGAACTTCTGATCCTATTTTCAAGAGTGACTATTCAAACTAGGACATTTGTTACCAAGGTATTATTGGAGTTGTAATATTGGACATCAAGGAATTACATAAAATTTCTAACCTTAAATAACTTCTAATCTTAATCACTATTAACTCTGTAAAAACCTAAAACACTAAATTGACTTTGTTACTTTATCTTGAAAAAGATTCCGTGAAAATTATTAATTTGCATATATAACTTCAGAACCTAATTCAGTATCTGTTACCATTTCTTTTTAAACCTTACCACAAACTGTTTTATCAGTGCTTAATTAGGTGGTTATACAAACTTAACATCAAACAAAGTAAATCTTTTCAGGCTGATCCTTTCAGGCTTAGAGAAAACCCATTCACCTTAGAATGCTGTCATGACCAGGACTCTATGTGTGCTCCCCGCCTTTCGTCCTATTGCTACACAATCATAAAAATTAATGTACAGACTTGGGTTTATAACATCATGTACTGCACTTTGTGGGGGGAAAAACACAATTTAAGCAATTTTTTATGTATTTGTTAGTATTGATCCTTTTTCAGACTTTAGAACTTAATGTTAAATGTAACCATGCTTATCTCCATTAATGTAAATATAACAAACAACTTGTTTTTACAAATGCAAGGTACAGTGTAAAGAGGACTAGAAGAGAGGAAAGGGAGAGGGAGGGAAGAAATTGTGCAACAATGAATGAATGAAAAATTCAGCATTCCTGTAAACTTTCGTTAAACTCACAACAAGAGAAAGAAAGGAAAAAAAACCCAAACTCATTACTTTCAAGTCAGTACTGATTCCTCGTGAGCCTTTAGGATAAGTAGAAATGCCCTGTAGGGTTTCTAAGGCCTGCAACCTTAAGGGAGCAGACTGTCACATCTTTATTCTGCAGCCTGAGTTCAGGTTACCAACCTTTTGGTTAAACCAACTTTTAACCACTGTATCACCAAGGGGCAGGATATTTAACCAGCCTTAATTTAGCGTTGTGAGAAGCTTTTTAGAATCTATTCAGACATGTGAACATTTTTCATAACAGGGCTCTGAAACATAAACATTTTAATTCCTACTGTTAGAGATGAAGCTGTATTAACATTGAAGTGTCAAGTGTCTTGGTTCACTGTACTTTGCAGCATTACTCACAGTATATTTTTTTAAAATTTTGAGAAAAGACTTTAGAAGGTGCTATATTTAGTGTCTTCATTCAATTTTAAATTTTGTTTTCTTAATTTTTAGATTTTATTCATCACATTAATGATACTGACTCTGTGCTGAGTACCAATGATAGCAACTATGGTAAGTAGTTTAGAGTTTCACAAGCTGGTGATTTACAAAGTTCCGTCGTGAAACCAGAAACAGAGAGAATGGTCTGTGTCCTGTCTGATAAGAGAACTTCTCACCTACATATCAGTGTTAAGAAAATATATTTTCCTCACTTTATTGTTTTCCTGTTATCTCCTGGACCTGTAGGTTGTTATCATGTGTCACAAACTATCAGAATAATTACTATGGCTTACTAGACTTCAAGGTTCTTAAGCTTTAATCCAGTACTTAAGTTTTGGAAATATCATTGTAGCTAGCTCAGTGATACCTACTTTTTATTCCAAATCCACAATAATTTATTTAGAAATCTATGAAAACTAAGAATATCTGTAAACATATCTCTTTGGCCTTTATATCAACACTTAGCATGGCATACACTTATCACGAGAGATTGTTTTAAAAAAGGCCTTTCATAAATAAGGTCAAATACCATCAAGTTCTTTTTTTTCCCCAGCATGGAGCCAGTAGCTATTTGTTAAGAAATTCCTAAGATAGTTTATAGTATGCTTGAATCTTTGTTGTTCTAGATTCTTCCCTTTTCAATTAATTATTTATTTATATGTAAAAATGTTCCTGATATATTTATGTAAAACGTTCTTAGCTTGCAGTAAAGGTTGAAATGGCAAAGCGAGCATCGCTCTCAGAGGGTAGTTTTTTTCTGTGCCATGGTCTTCTCTAATCTAGGACTTTCTTGTTGTAGTGATCTGTCCAAGTGCCAAAGGGGATGGCCATCCTGACAATAGCTCTGCGATTATTTTCTACACCAATGACACAGGAGTCCAACAGTTTGAAAAGTGGTGGAATAAGTCCAGGACAGTGCCGTTTTACCTCATAGCTCTCCTTCTGCCTCTGCTCAATTTCAAATCACCCTCATTTTTTTCCAAATTTAATATCCTAGGTAAGTTAGAGCGCTGTGTAGAGCTCCTCTGTAGTAGAATATGTGCTGGATTCTTAGGGAGCATGGTCAGGTTGGCGAGAGACTTACTTTCACACAGATTTAATGTGTTCATTCACATAATAACTTTTTTGTTTTGTTTATGGAATTTGTCACAGGGGAAAATGTAATTGACCATTTCAAATTGTTTGGGGATTTCTTTTTTTAAGATATGAATTCTTACTGATTTTCCCATTATATCCTAGTAAATTTTCCTCGTTCCCAGAAAGCATAAAACCAGAGGATATAAACGGAATTTTTAGAAAACTCAAACTCCTTGTCATCTAGTTGGAACTGACTCACAGCTGACCCTTCAGCAGGTTTCCAAGGCTGTAAATTTATGAGGGGTAGACTGACCATTTTTCTGCTGTCTAACCAGTGGTAGAATTGAGCTGTTGAAGAAGTACAACCTTTGGTTAAATACTCAGCTTGCTATGGACCGTGCCGATTGAGTTCCCTAAATTGTCAGAAGAGATGCCAATTATGTATCTTTGAAAATTCTCAACTCTAAGTGTTAGAAACATTAAAACTTTTCAAAGAAGGATATGGAGTATTTTTCCCCTAGTGTTTTTATTTAATTAAAAATATTACACAAAATGATCTTTCTGTGACCTTGTTTTACTGAAGTCTCTAAAGAGCATTTTGACCCTTTCTTTTCTTATGACTCTGAATCTCAAAATGGCAGAAGTAACTCCCAGGAGTTCTGATGAATGCTCACGTGAGTTAACTGAAGGAAATAATTCAGAAATAATTAATAAACCCAATTAGACCATGAAATCTCAACTTTCCCCTATGGATATGCTTTCCTGGTAGACAGCTTGGAGAGGGAAAAAGATATTATCTGTTTTGTTGTTATTGTTATATGCTGTTGCATCAGAACCAACTCATAGCTGGTCCTCCAGCAAGTTTTCAGAAACTGTAAATCACAAAAGAGGAGAGTGCCCATTCTCCTGCCATAGAGCAGCAGGTCGATTTGAACTGCTTGACTTTGGATTGGCAGCACAACTCTAGGCCATCAGAGTTCTAAACCAAGCTAAACCCACTGCTGTCAGTTCAAGTCCCAATTCAGTATAAATCAGGAAGTGTCTTTTGTTTGTCCAGGAAACCAAAGAAAAGGGTAAGAATACAATTCTATCTCTCTCTTCCTCAAAACAGGATTCACTGTAGGATTGCCATACACACATAGGAAGTGAGGAGTTGTGATTATATAAGCTGTCTGTGATTATTTAAGCTATATAGTTTCTTGTTTTCATCCTTTCTGAATCACTTAATCTCCAAACCCACAGGCGAGTTTATGAGGCACATTTGTGGTTTACTGGTTTGCTTGCTTGCTTCCTATTGAACAGATCCTTTAAAAGTTAGCATACAATGCTAAGTGAACTAACTCGGTCCCATAAGGACAAATACTGTTTAAGACTATTATTGGAGAAATAGATAACTATTAAAATGGGTGTGAAGGTCCAAGGAGGGGAGGGGAGAACAGAGGGATGAGGATGGGCGGAGGGGTAATTAAAAATCGCACAATTTGAAGGGTAGAGGATGGAGTAGGTAAAGAAAATGGGAAAAAAATCCATCGTGAAAAACAGTATATACAAACTTTGTAAGCAATAAAATTTGTAATATAAAAGAAAAATTTATTTAAAACATTTTAAAAACATAAAAAGCTAGCATATGCATTTATAGAAAGATTTGCTCAATTGATTGAAACAATTACTAGACTTCTAACTAGTTTAATAATTCTCCACTCCTTAAAGATATTTTATTTTTGTCATGGTACTTGTAAATCTTTAGGGCAATTAATATCTAGCAGAATTCTGGTTTTTCTGACTATACCAAATGAATAGATTTAACTCCTTGAAGGAAATAATCCTGTAACCTCTAGGCTACTAAAACTTTCTGATTGCCTGCTTTACTCTGTTTATGATATTGGGGACTGGAACCTGAAATCTTTCCATCTAATAGGTAGTATTACCTTCTAATGGCCTAGTGGTAAAAAGCTGTGCTGCAATCTCAAAGGCTTGTGTTTCAATCCACCAGCTGCTCAGTGGGAGAAAAATGGTCGATCTCCTTCCATGCAGTTTACTGCCTTTGAAAACCTGCTGGAGGGTCAAGCTATGAGACAGTTTCTACCCAAGAGCACACTACAAAAACCCATTGAAACCTCAAATAGAAATAAAAGCAGATTGTTTCTTGATTATGTGATTTATCAGCATTTTCAAATGTGTTATCAACATTCATTATTTTTTTCTTTGTGTTCTTTTTGTCCTGCATTAATATTGGTGACTGTTTCCCCCTGCCTATTATCTAATTCTAATACTTCAAATAAAAAAAGGTTAGTTTCATGTAGTCTAATAATTGCTTATATCTTCCATTAAATTAAGAATTTGTGAGCTACTGTCAAGTTACTTCTGTTATGTAATTTTAAGGGCTCTGTTTTCTGATAATTCACTGAGCTTGTTTATTAGATAGTAAGCTAATCTGCAGATCCTAACTGAGTTGTAGTGGGATTATCAATAGGATCAGAAGGTAAAAATTTTCCATATTTTGAAGAGAATGTAGAAACTAAATTTGATTTTAAAAAATTGTCTAAAACACATAAAAATGATAAATGACTTCTGAATTATCCTCACAGGCACAGTATCTGTTCTCTATTTGATTTTCCTTGTCACCTTCAAGGCTGTCTGCTTGGGATTTCATTTGGAATTTCACTGGGTTACACCAACAGAATTTTTTGTACCAGGTGAGTTTTTATAGTTAAAAAAAAAGTAATGTGATCTTTAAGTGACCGATTGTTAACATGCTATTCTAAAACCAATAATGGTATTTTTATATTAATCATTTTTTTCAATGCTATCAAGCTATATAAGATGTTGTTGTTGTTGTTATGTGCTGTCGAGTCGCTTGCGACTCATAGCGACCCTATGTACAACAGCCTTAAACTCCGCTCTGTCCTGTGCCAATCGCACCATCTCTGACACTCCCATCCCAATTATCCCAGTCACTGAATCAATCCACCTCAGAGAGGGCCTTCCTCTCCTGCACTGTCCCTCCAGCCTCC
>NW_006399829.1:10427886-10435601 GCF_000299155.1 Elephantulus edwardii
CCTTGTAATTTCTGTTTGGGAGTAGGATTTAATTGAAGTTATATTGTAATCAGAAAAATCATCATCTCGTTCTCTTGATTTTCCTGAGGAAACATATCCCAAGCATTTCAAAGCTATAGAATATGGTCAGTGATTAATGTGTACAAATAGTACCTGCTCATTAACATCATTGTGTCCTTATGAGTTTTTCTGTTTCCCAGGCTAATTAAGATGATTATTAAAGTTTCTTCTCTCTCTCTCTCTCTCATACACACACACACTGATTCCCCCCCCCTTTTTTTTTCTTCTCATGATACCAACTTGGCTGTTTCTCCATTATCACCTAGATTTAGGAGTATTTTGAACATGATAAAAGCTCTGTAAAGCAATAAAAAGATGATGCTAAATGAGGAGCCAGGTTAGAAAAATGTGGATGACCATTATTTTAGAAGTGTCGCAAGTTAAGCATTGAGCTGCTATTCAAGAGGTTGGCTGTTGGAACCCACCAGCCATTCCATGGGAGAACGAGGGCCTGGTCTGCCATGTAGAGATTTCCAACCTTGAAAACCCTCTGGTGCAGCTCTACTCCATCCTCTAGGGCGCTAGGAGGTGGAGCCAGCTTAGATGCAGTGTGTTTATTAGACTAATAACTTGAAAATTAACAGTGAGAAAGTAGTACAGAATTTCTGATGCTGATTTGCTGTTGTGTGCCACTGAGTCGAAACTGATGCTTAGCCAACCCTCCAGCAGATTTTCTAAGCTTGTAAATTACATGGGAGGAGAGTGCCCATCCTTCTCCCTCAGAGCAGCTGGTGGATTCCCACTGCATGCCTTTGGGTTTGCAATGCAGTTCCTAAGAACTAGGCCAGTATGTCTACACTTGATTTAGAAAATGAAATGTCAGAGCTCTGGTGGCCTAGTGGCAAGAAGCTGCGCTGCAATCCCAGAGGAACACAGTTAAAATCCACCAGACGCCCTGCAAGAGAAGGAGGCACAATATACTCCTGTACCAGTCAGATCTGATTTGACGGTACACACACACAAAATAAAAATAAAAAAAGAAAATGAAATGTCAAGTCTTAATATTTGCTGTTACTCTCTAAACGTACCCTGGAGCTGAGTGTTTAAATATCAAGCTGCTAATGAAGTCAGTAATCCTCACCCATCAGCATATCCTTGGGGGGAAAAATGAGGCAGTCTGCATCCGGAGAGATGGCAGACTTAAAAACCCTCCGAGGCAGTTCTCTATCCTGCAGGATTGCCGTGAGTCCAGGTTGACTGCGGTGGATTGCATTTGGTTTTGGTTTACTTACTCAGTGGAGTCTGTACAGATTTCCTCCACCAGTGGCTTATAACTCGGAAACCTTTTGAAAATGAAATAACAAAAAGTGAAGAACCAATTACTGTTCTTCACTTATATGGGGGAAAAAATTGAACATTCCTGAAACTAAAACAGGAAATCCTAGCAAATAACACATAAAATAGAAAAGAACAGTTACCGTTGTTAAATACTATCAGCTTGGAACTAACTTGAAGCTAATTCTCCAGTGAGTTTTAAGAGGCAGTAAATTGCACAGGAGGAGACTGCCAATCTTGTGGAGCAACTTAGTGCTCGGGTTCTGCACTGCCTTTCTTAACGGCTAACTGCAAAACAGACACTACATTCTGGTTTTCTCTTTCTTCCTTTTATATAAAAGGAAAAACACCACTAAAATTTTTTTTTAGTTACCCAGAGTAAGTGCTGATTGATGTAGGGTGTTTCTTAAAAGCAAAACGGTATAAAGCTGTAAATGAGCGATGTCAGTAACTGGGGATGTTGGTGTTTGTAGTTGTTTCCCCACCTTTTTTGTTGCAATATTCCTGAATTTTTCCAACTGTATTGAGTTGGTGGTCATTGGGAGTTGCTATTTTTATAACCATGGCTATTTGTTTTCAGAACTTTTGACTGCATTATTTTGGATATTTTATTTCTATTAAAAACATTCAAAGACTCAAAAGTTGGTATAAATTCAGAATAAAGGAAGGGCTGGGGCTTGAAAGGCACCTTCTGTCCAAGATTATATTTAAAACTGGGCACTTATAAAAATGTCAACTTTAAGCTTGTCCTTCCGTTGATGGATAAAAATAGTCTGTGATACTATTTTCTAAAATTAGGTCCACTATGTTTTATATAAAAAGTATTGAAAGTCTCTGCTGCTGCTGCTGCTAGGACTTTAAAAGGTAGAAATGAAAGAAAAGGATCAATAACTTTCAAACACAAAAAGTCCTAACATTTAGATATGCCATAAAAGATAAGCCATGTATTTCACTTTACAGCATATCTAAATGATATACTAAAGGAATCTGGAGAACTAAAAGCAGCTTACGTTAATATTTATGATGCTGAAACTCACTTTATATTGTGATTTAAGAATTTATTAATAAATGAAAATGTATTATAAGTCTTTTTTAAAATGCTAATTAAAAATCACAAAGATTGTGATTTGTGAATTTTTAAATTAGCATTTGTTATGCATCTGAGAGCTGGACAGTGAATAAGACTAACAGAAGAAGAATTGATGCCTTTGAGTTATGGTGTTAGAGAAGAACACTGAATATCCCATGGATGGCCAAAAGAACAGATATGTCTTGGAGAGGGTGCAGCCAGAGTGCTCTTTGGAGGCAAAGATTTTAACGTTTCATCTTACATACTACAGGCATGTTGCCAAGTGGGTGTAATCCTTGGAGAAGGACATGATGCTCAGAAAGGTAGAGTGTCGGCAAAGGATAGGAAGGCCTTGAACAGGTGAATTAACACAGTGACTGCCACAATGGGCTCTAATGTGTCAAGAAGTGTGAGAATGGTGCACGATGGAACAGAGTTCAGATCACAGGATTGCTATGGGTCATACTCAGCTAACTCAATGAGACCTAACAACAACAGTTAAAAATCAGGACTTTGCAAGTTATGAGTCAATTAGTCTCATAAAGAAATCACATAAACCTGTGCTTCTCTTTGAGTTCATTTGTGTTCACTTGTTGTATACTCTTGTTTCTAAACTTTTGTTTAAGATGTAGTAGATTCAGTCAACTTTTACCCCCATAATGAGTTTTCCCTGAAAAAATAATGAGAATGAGATTGAACCAATTTATCCATACCATTCATTCTGTCTTTTCTTGCCTGGTCAACAACTTTACTCTTGGAATAAATTTTACTCTTCTCTCTCTTTAATTATATATCTAATATTTTTCCCTCCATTGAATTATTTGTACCAGTTAACAGAAACCTATCGCCCAGCCTCAAAAAACCCAAGCAAACTCATATATCTCATATTCTGCCCTAACCTCTGGGGGTTTTGTTGTTGTTAGGGTTTTTGGAATTTTTAAAATTTTTTTAGAATTTTGTATACATTGTGTTTTGTGCTAGTCTTCATTCACATTATGTTTCATACAATCATTTTCATGCATTGTGTTTTATAAAATTAATCACCATTGGACCTTGCCTATCATTACACTTTCTTCTCACCCGGGTCCGTCCCATTTCCTGCCCCACCTTCTGCCACCTACCAAACTGTGTAATCCTATGGTTTCACCCCTACTCATCATCAGCCCTCCCTCCTTGAGTTCCCATACACATTTTACTAGTTACCCTTCTATTTTTACAGCACTGGTCTTATGCAGTATTTATCCTTATGAGACTGACTGAGTTAGTTCACTCAGCATAAAGTTCTCTAGTCTCTCTCAAGTTATTTAGTATTTTTCAAAATCATTGCTCTTTTAGTGCTGCATAATATTCCATTGTGTGAATGTACCACCATTTTTGTTTTGGTTTGACTTTTTATTTTTTTAAAAAAAACTCTTAGAGGTTTTTTGTGTTCCCTGTTTCCACTTCTTCCATTTTGAACTCACTTTTTCTGGCATCTGCCACAGCCACTCCACTGAAAATTTTCTTACTGAGACAAGCAGTGACTTCATCCTGCCAAGTGCAATGACCAGTTGCCACAATTCTTAATCTACAACACCATGCGGCACCTTTGATTACTCCTTTCATCTTAACACACTCTCTCTGCTTGATGTATAAACCTCATTTCCTTTCTGTTCCACTATACTGCCACTCCTCATATTCTGTGCTCTGAATTTCGGAGTCATCCAGGTTTAGTGTTCAACTTCTTTTTCTTTAACTCATTCTCTGTGTAATATCATCTAGACATAAGGCTCTATGGCTTCTTGATAAGGAGTTTTACTGTTAACCCAAAGACAAAGTGTTCAAATCCACCAGCTGCTGTACAAGAGAAAAATGGTCAGTCTCCCGTGCAATTTACTGTCTCTGAAAATCCACTGTAGGGTCAGCTAAAAATCTATTTCGACTCTACAGTTCATAACAGCATAGTGATTAGTCCTAATTTAATATGACTGGTCCAGAGCTTTCTACTGTCTTCTAAGATAGTAGTTTCAGTCTTCCAGTTGCTTAGGCCAAAAACTGGCATCTTTCTTGATTGTTCTTTTATCCTCTTTCTATCTATAATCACATCAACTGTACCTTCAAATGAAAGGATAACCTGGCTACATTTTAATTATTTCCATGATTAAGAATGATATCAAGCCACTAATTTCTCACCGAAATTATCGTGATAGCTCCCCACTTAGCCTTGCTGTTTGTACCCAATCTCCCCTGGAGCCAGAGTGATGTTTCTAAAACAAAACTTTCAGAAGTATCCTATGTTTTCCTACCTCTGAGAATAAAAGCAAGACGTTGTAATACTCTGTATTGCCTTTTTTCCCTCTGCAAAGGGTCTCCTTAAGGTTTTTTACTTTTTAATTTTTTTTCCTTCGAGTAAATATGTACAAATAATTTATCATTTTTACACTTTGTTTTGAAACACTCATTAAAGATGATTGTTGTTGTTGTTAGGTGCCATCAAGTCAAATATGACACATAGCAACCCTATGAACAAAAGGTCTGAACCCTTTCCTGTCCTGTGCCATCCTCATTTTTCCTGGCACCCAAGAGCGTTGCAGCAGTCACTGCATCAAGCCACCTGGTTGAGGGTCTTCCTCTCCTTCGCCAACCCTCCACCCTTCCAGCATCATGTCCTTCTCCAAAGAATGGCCCCTCCTAGCAACATGCCCAAAATATGTGAGGCCAGGCCTCATCATTCTTGCCTCCAAAGAGTGTCTGGCTGCACCCTCTCCAAGACATACCTGTTTGTTCTCTTGACCATCCATGGGATGTTCACTACAGCTCAAAAACTCAGTGGTTCTCAATATAGAAATTGAAAACATGAATAATTAATTAATTAACCAACCATGTTTAATCACCCCCTTTTTGTAATCCATGTTGAAGGCTGTCTGTAATAAGCATTTCAGGTCTTCCTCCCTTTCAGCAAGCAAGATTTTGTTATATGCATAATGCAGCTTGTTGATGAGTCTGCTTTTGACCTTTATGCCACATTCCTTTTCATAGAGTCCAGCTTCTCAAATTATTTGCTCAGCCTACAGATTGAATAACTAGAGAGGAAAGATATGTCCCTGACACACATCCTTCCTGATTTTAAATTATACAGTATTGCCTTGCTCCATTCAGATAACAAGGATACAAAGGTCTTACCACAAGGCCCAATAGACAACATCATGATAAATGAAAAAGGATTGATGTCAGTGATTTCATCTTGCTTAGATCCACAATCAACAGCTTTTGGTACCAGCAGTCAGGAAATTAGGAGATACATTGTTATGACCAAGTCTGCTGTCAGAGATCTCTCCAAAATACTGAAGACCAGTGTTATCACTTTGAATACTAAGGTGTGCCTAGTTCAGGCCATGGTATTTCTTTTTCTTTTTTTAAAAAAAATTGTGTGTGTGTGTGTGTGTGTGTGTGTACACCATCAAATCAGATCTGATTGGTACAGGAGGAGATTGCCTCTCCTTCTCCAGCAGAGCATCTGGTGGATTTGAACCACATACTTCTGGGGTTGCAGTGCAGTTTCTTGCCATTTGGCCACTAGAGTTCCCTGGCCATCGTCTTTTTAATTACATAATATGCATATGAGTGCTGAAAAATGGATAAGAATGACAGAAGTAGAATTGATGCCTTTAAGTTGTGGTGTTGGAGTACTGAATATCCCATGAAGTGCCAAAAGAACAAACAGATATGCCTTCAGAAAGTTGTCAACAAGGATAATGAAGACTTGCCACTCATTCTAGATACTAGAAGGACATGCTAAAAGAGGCTGTTTCTTGGAAAGGAGTATCATGCTTGGAAAGGTAGAGGGGTCCACAAAAGAGAAGAAGACCTCCAATGAGGTGGATTGTCACAGTGACTGCAACAGTGGTCTCTAATAAGTCAGGAATTGTGAGAATGGTATAAGTTAGGACAGGATTAAGGTATATACTTCATAGGGTCATTATAAGTTGTATATAACTCAATTACAGCACCAACAAAAATCATCCCCTTACTGTATATGCCATTCATTTCACCCAACCTACAAATTTATTAATTTTTACTCCCCTCTTCTCGGTCTTTCTCATCATGGTCCATTTTGTTTGCAACTCTTTCCTTAGCTTTTTAGAATAGTAGTTGTTGTTACCTGTGACTCATAGTGACCCTCTGTACAACAGTTCTGAAGCCTGCCCTCTCCTGGGCCAGTCTCACTGACTCCAACACACCTACCCCCTTTACCCTAGTTACTGTATCAATCCATCTCATCCAAGTCTTCCTCGCCTGCACTGTCCCTCCATCCTTGGGAACATGATGTCCTTCTCCAAGCATCAGTAGTTTTATACTTTTGTGACAGGATTATATCACTCAGCATTATTTGTTCAAGATTCATCTGGGTTGTGCAGTATTTCTCCAATTCCTAATAGTTTTTAAGTATTGCATAATACTTCATTATGTGAATGTACCAGAGTTTCTTTAGCCGCTTGTCTGGTGATGGATACTTCAGTAAGGGTTTATATATCACAGTGTATGTCACAACTTTTAGTTCTTCGGGACATAATGCTAAATCAAATGTTATTTCTCTTCCTAATTTGCTAAGCAAACACCAAACTGTTTTCTATAATGATCGCACCATTTTACATTCCCAATAGCAGTATAAAGAGTTCTTTTTTAATTTATTTTAATAATTTTAATGAACATTTACAGAAATTTTTTATTTCCATTCATTCATTGCTGCACTTCTATCCCTGCCCAGCCCTCCCCCCACTGCCACCCTCCCCCAGATCACTCCTCTCTTGAAAAAGTAAAACTCCCTCCCGGGTGCACAATCCCCCTGCACCCCTCCTACCACCCCAAGTACATTGCACTATGCAACCTTAATTGTGGACTCTTGTGATAACCATAATACCCTATCATACATCGCTTTTAAATTATTCTCTCCCTCCTCTGTTTGAGTGCAATATAAACAATTTATCCACTTTTTCTCAGTCTTACCCTAACCCTGATATCAGTCCCATTTTACAGCAGTGGCACCATGCAGTATTTGTCCTTTTGAGACTGAGATATTTTGCTCAGCATATTGTCCTCCAGGGTCACCCATTTTGAATAATCATGCATGAGTTCCTCGTTTTTCAATGCAGCGTAGTATTCCATTGTGTGAATATACTGCAGCTTCTTTATCCATTTGTTTATTGATGGGCACCTGGACTGTTTCCAACTCTTTGTTATTGTGAACAAAGCCACGATAAACATGGGTGTGCATATATCTGCTTGGATGTCAGTTATGGTCTCTTTGGGATATAGTCCCAGTAGTGGAATT
>NW_006399829.1:10440380-10441471 GCF_000299155.1 Elephantulus edwardii
TGAGTCTGCTTTTTGCTCTAGCAGATCAGTGGTGACAATATTGTCTTCTATTTCACTGGTTCTGTGTTCCATCTCTTCAACTCTGCTCATGTGTCCCTCCATCATGTTGACAGCATCTGAAACATTGGACCTTATATTTTGGATATTGGTTTCTTGCTTATCCAGTGCCGCTAATGCCTCGTTTGTTTTCTCTACATTGTTCTAGACTTTTTTTTTTTTTGTTCCTCCTGGTTTTTGCTTGTAATGTCCTGTAATTCTTCAAGTTTGTCCTTCATGCATGGAAAACAGTCAATCATTGTTCTTTTAAATTCTGTGTCAGAAAGTTCCATCAGATTTTCTGGCTTCAGGAAATACATTGATTCTGTGTCACCCTTTGGGGGTGACATCTTGCTTTTTGCTTGTGTATTGTGTGGGACAGCTTGCTTTCTTTGAGACAATGATATGTTCTTGATCTGAAGATCAGTTAGGTAGCTATCCCACTTGTGTTTTTCTCTGAATGTCTGACTCCAGGAAAATGTCAGTTCAGAGCCTGTGAGAGCAGCCACTTATAGGTAAGACAGGTCAAGGTGCTCTGGATTAAAGGTAGGTTGATTAACCAGACGTGTAGACACAGGTGTGGAACCAGATGGTGTGGGGCATGCACGTGGTTGGGGCAATCACAAGGGCAGGTCACCCACTTGAGGGACCTCACTTAGACTTTAGTTGTCTGGGTGTACTTACCATTGGGGTCCCTATTCAAATTCCAGCTGTCCATCTCCCACCCAGTGGTTTTCATTCACTGGTCCCTGTCCAGTGGCACTCATGCAGTTGCCCTTGCACAGTGGCCTCTGCCCAGGAAGGGTTCTGGGTTCAAGGGGACTCAACAAGACAAAGTCAAATTCCCACCAACCCACTAACCTGGGGCTGGTCTGCAGTGTCCACAAAAGTTCAGCCAAATTATCACTGGCCCGATAGTTCCTGGGCAGTTGGCATGCCCTGAGAGAGCTAGCCAAATTCCCACCAGTGGGCTCACCCTTGGGTACTCTCCCAGACAATCAGCGGTGCCCAAGAAAACCCAGTTAGGATCCTGCCAGCCTTACTCATGGCTAATC
>NW_006399829.1:10441886-10443324 GCF_000299155.1 Elephantulus edwardii
TATGCTGTTGCCCTTGTGCCGGTATAAAGAGTTCTAATCCCTCTGCACACTCACCAAAGTCTTTCTGAGCTTTGCTATTGGTGCTGGACTGATGCTATCTCATTGTTTTAATTTCCATTTCTCTAATAGCTGAAGGCCAGGATAAAATGAGAGGGTAAAGCTGAAGGATGAAAGGACAAGGTAAAGCTAAAGGATAAAGAAGACAGGGTAACGTTAAACCTGAGGATCGAACAGGGTTCAGACCTATTATTCATAGGGTCTCTATGAGTAGACACCTAACAACAACAACAGTTCAATATCTTGAGCATTTCTTCAGGTTTGTTGGCCAACTGAATGCCTTTTTTTTACAGCATATTCTTTCCATTTATTTTCCCCATTCATTCGTTGTTGCACATTTCCTCCCTAGCCACCCCTCCCCCCAGTTAGTTTTTCTCTTTGAAGAAAAAATTATTTCCTTGTTATACAATACGCCCGCCCCCCAGTCCACAGTCCACTTCAGTATATACATTTCTTTTTCTGTAATCTTGTCATGAAAATAATAACCTAATCCTATATTCCTTTTAAACAGTTCTCTCCCTCATCTGTTTCAATGTAGTGTACATTATTTATCTCCTCTTCTTAGGTCCCCCCAACCCTGATGTCAGTCCCATTTTACAACAGTGACACTAGGTAGTATTTGTCCTTTTGTGACTGAGATATTTCACTCAGCAAAGTGTCCTCAAGGGTCATGAGTTCTTTGTTTTTCAATGCAGCATAGTATCCCATTATGTGGGTATACCACAGTTTCTCTATCCATTGTTTGTTGATAGGCACTTGGGTTGTTTCCAACTCTTTGCTGTTGTGAACAAAACCACAATAAACATGGATGTGCCCAACTGAATGTCTTCTTTGGTAAAATATGTTTTCAAATTTCCTCTGCCCATTTTATAATCGAGTTGTTTACCATCTGAAGTATTTCTTCTTTTGGGTGGCTATTGTAAATAGCACTGTTGTTGTTATGTGCCTTCTAGTTGCCTGCAACTCAAAGCAACCCTATGTATAACAGCCCTAAACCCTGCTCTATCCTGTGCCAATCTCACTGTCTCTGACACACCTACTCCAATCACCCCAATCACTGAATCAATCCACCTCATAGAGGTCTTCCTCTCCTTTACTGTCCCTCCACCCTCCCAAGCATGATATCCTTCTACAAGGACTGGTCCCTTCTTGCAAAATGTCGAAAGTATATCAGACGAAGCTACAGAATCCTTGCCTCCAATGAGCAGCCTGGTTTAACCCTCTCCAGGGTGAACCTGTTTGTTTTCTTAGCAGTCCATGGTATATTCAATACTCTTCTCCAACCCCGTAGCTCAAAAGCATCAATTCTCCTTCTATCCTTTCTAGTCATTGTCCAGCTCTCTGATGCATAGCAAGTGATTGCAAAGACCATGGCCTGTAT
>NW_006399829.1:10444904-10448824 GCF_000299155.1 Elephantulus edwardii
AGAATTCTCTCCAGAACAAGTCCACCTTGCGGCAGTGTGGTGGCTTCACTGTACCAGTCTTGAGGAGGACCAGTGCCCAGCATCCATCCTGGGTGAGGGAATCCATTGGTTCCGCCTGTGGAAGCCTCATGGAGCTGCAGCGGCTGTGCAGCCCAGCAGGGGCTCTGCGGGAGGGAGTTGGGAGCCATGAGACTCACCCATTCCTCCTTGGGAATCCTTGGATTCCTGTTGTTGAGCCTCGATCTTCACCGAGGGCCAGTCATCAACTGTTTAAGTGGTCAATTATTAATAAGCTGAAGTCTGTAGATGGCCATAATGGACCTGCTTTAAGTGGTTCGCTGCTCCCACAGTTCACCATGCTGTCTCTGCCTCCGCTGCCATCTTGGATCCCGCAATACGTCTTTTAATTTCCTGGCTGCTGGTGCCAAGAGTGTTGACTGTGGAGCCAAGCAAATTATATGCATTTTTCTTATTTCCTTCCTTATTTCTCTGGGCTGCAGTAGAAGTCTTAGTTTTGTTATGTTGACCATGTACTGTGCCATTTTACTGAATCAATCGAGTAAACCAGTAACTTTCCTGCTAATTCCAGGAAGTTTTTTATATATAAGACCATATCATCTCTAAATAGATAGTTTTACTTATTCCTTGCCAATTTTGGTGTATATTTTCTTTTCTTGTCTTACTGCGTTGGCTAGAACTTCCAATACAAGATAGAAAAGAAGCGATGATAAAAGACAGTCTGTTCTGATTTCCATTATTCCTTGTGCAACTTTTATATACATATTGTTGTTTTGTTGTTGATTGCCTTTGAGTCGAGCATGACTCATAGCAACTCCATGACCAAAAGGCCTGAGCCTCCTTTATAACTATCAATATTTATCACAGTTCATAGAGTTTCAGGAGGCATGTTATTTAGGAAGTGAGTGCCACTCCTGCATTTCCAGTTACATGCATATTGCTAATTGCAAATACCCTGGCCTAGATCAAACCTTAGCCTTTGAGGGAAGACTTCATTTTTATAATTTTTACTTACTTACGTATGTATGTATGGATGGATGGATTCTTTTTTTAATTGATATTTTAATGAAAGTATATAAAGAACTTGGATTTCCATTCATTCATCATTGCACATCATTTTTAGAATTTTAAAGAGATCCTTAACATCAGACTTGCCCATCATTATACTCCATCTTATTTTCTCGGCTACTGTTTCCATAGGCATAATACCATGTCACATGTATTCTCTCACAATATTCTGTTGTATCAACAGAACATTTACAAAAGCAGTGATGTTGAAAATCCTTTTGGAACCTTAGGATATAGCCAAAACCCTGCTTAGATAATAATTTCAATTTAGGAGTTCATCAGAAATGTGTCCTGTGTTTAAATCTATATGCAGAACAGATTATTTGGTAAGCTGCGATTTATGAGGAATAATGTGCCATCAGGATCAGAGGAAGACTTGTCAACAAACTATGTTATGCAGATAATACAACCTTGCTCACTGAAACTGAAGAGAGCCTGAAGTGTTTGCTGCAGAAGGTCAAGAATGCAATTTTCAATATGATTGAAGCTCAATATCAAGAACATGAAAAGATTCTCACCACTGGGCCAATTGGTAACAGCATGATAGATGGAGAAGAGATTGAGGTTGCTAGCAATTACAGCTTGCTCGAGTCCACAATCAACGTTCTTAACATCAGCAGTCAGGAAATCAAATGACAAATTGCATTGGGAAAATCTGCTGTCAGGGACCTCTCCAGAGTGCTGAAGAGCCACAATGACAGTCTAGAGACTAAGGTGTGGCCAAACTAGGCCATTGTCTTTGCAATTACTTGCTATGCATCAGAGAGATGGACTGTGACCAAGGATGACAGAAGAAAAACCGATACCTTTGAGTTATAGTGCTTGAGAAGAATATTGAACATACTGTGAACCATCAGTAGAACTAACATGTCTGCCCTAGAGAGCATGAAAGCAAGTTGCTCCTAAGAGGCAAGGATTTTGAAGCTCTATCCAACATACTTTGGACATGTGGCCAAGAGTTTCCAGTCCTTGGAGAAGGCCATCATGCTGACAAGGATGGAGAGACAGTTTAAGAGAGGAAGACCTTGGAGGAGATGTACACAATAGATTGACACAATAACTGGGAAATGGGTATGGTTGTGTCGAAGACAGTGAGATTGGCTCAGAATAGGGCAGGATTCAGAGCTATTATGCATAGGGATACTATGCAGGCAACATGACAGCACATAACAATACGTGATCTAAGGCACAAATTCTGTCTCAGTGTCTACTTTCTCAGATTACTTCCATAAGTAATAATAAGATAAGTGCCAATTTGAGTCCTCCTGTAAATAAACCTTAAAATGGAGTTAGAATACAGGAGATTAATTGGTCGAGCATTTATTAGAGACAATAGAGCAGGAAAAGGCAGCTCCTTTAGGCCATGATGTAGCTCAGAAAGCTGTAAAAAGAGAGACTGAGAAGGAGGATTAGATAGGAATGGATCAAAAAGTTCTGGCCAACTCAGTGGAGCTGTGAGACAAAGACTGTTCAGAGAGGAATCCAGGTTGGGCTAAGTGTCCAGGGCCTAATTCCCCACTGTGGTCTGTAACTGCCCGGGACTGTGAGTGGGACTTCCATCAAAACAGGACAGCAGTTACCAGAAGAACTATATAGGAGGAAGTGATAGCTTCTCTGCACACCTTCAGTGGGTTCCCCCAGATGTACAGGAACAGTACACCTCCGTGGCTGCCAGAGTAGAGAACATTATCATTTTAATAAGAACCTAACATGTTAACATTAAAGTTTTTCCTAGGCCATGGCTAAAATTATGTCTGTTTGGCATTTGTGAATAAAGTCTTTTCATTTGTGTTTTTATAGCTTCTAACTGGTTTTCACAGACTTTAAAAAAAATGTGTTGGTTTTTAATTGTTATTTTATCTAGCTTCCTCATTTTTCATTCTTACTAGTTAGAGGTTTTCTTTTCTTGCAAGGAACAGCTGCGTTAAGACCAATTGTAGATAATAATTTTATCTTCTTTTTCAAAATGATGACTGTCTTTTAATTCTATGAGTATAATGCTGTTGATATGAAATTTGGAAGCAGGAGTGGCTTCCACTTCCTAAACAACATGCCTCTGGAAACTCTAGGAACTTGGAGAAAAGAAGATAGTTTTAGAAAGGCTTCAGGCCTTTTGTTCATAGGGTTGCTATGAGTGGTGCTCAACTCAATAGGAGTCAACAACAGCATAATGCTGTTGATTTGAAATTATGTATTTTTTCTTGTTAAATATTTAATTCCCAGTTTATAAAAGGTTTTTTGTTTTAAACAGAAGTGGGAATTGCCCCATAGTTTTATTGCCATTGCTGAGAAATAAAAACTTAAAAATAATCTAAACTGGAAAAGAAAGGACTTGCCTAAGAAAAATATATTTTTAATTGCTTCTACAGACAAAAGTTCTGATGAAAGTTAATAAAGTACATGATGTAATGCAATAGTGTGTTTTTTTGGCTTTTAACTCCTGATTTTAGGAGTTAGTGCAGATTTCTTAGTAATTCCCATTTCCTTTCTTAAAATAACATGGAAAAGAATTCTTAGACTTTTCTTTCCTATATTTCTGTGTTTAATGCTGAAGAATCCCATGAAATCAGTTGTCCCACTTGGCTGGGTACATTTCCCAGACTCAGCATTACTGTGAAGTAAATTCTGGTCTTCCACAGAACATCAATTTTGTCACTTTGAATAGTTGCAGGAGTCAGAAATCAGCAGTGCTTTTAAAACATACTGATTTATTATTCTTTATGTCAAAGTATTTTTTAGTCCAGCATAGAATATACCTAACAGGTAATATGGAAACCATCTCTGCTGCCATGAAGTTAATATTGACTTACACCAACACTATTGTTGTTGTTGTT
>NW_006399829.1:10451024-10470346 GCF_000299155.1 Elephantulus edwardii
CCTGTCCTAATGTGTCCATCCTCACAATCTCTGATATACTTGAGGCCATAGCTGCAGTCACTGTGTCAATCCACCTTGTTAAGGGTCTTCCTCTTTCACTGTCCCTCCACATTTCCAAGCATGAAGTCGCTCTCCAAGGAATAATCTCTCTTAGCAATGTATCCAAAGTATGAAACAAAGCCTCATCATAAATTCCATCAGTCAGAGCAGCATTTTTGTGGACACTCCACTTTTTTCCTTTGCATACACATGTACATATACACACCCTTTTTGAATCATGACTATTTTTCCATAACATAATATATTTCTCTATGACTTTATTTTTCTAATACTGTGTTTCTTTGTATGGCTATGTCATCTTTTACCAATCTCTTCTTGTTATTTGTAATATTTTGTGAGTCAATGCTTTTTAGATTCGTTATTGAAGAATGTTAAATGACCAATCTTCTTTTCATTGATTCCTATTCTAGACTCCCCCGTCCCCCATCCCCTGGCGAATTCCAATACATTAATGAGAAAGAATTTTACAGACGGAAGTTAAAGTTGAATTTCTGCTCTGCCAAGTATTAGTTTTGTAACCTCGTACAGGAATGCATTGTTATGTTGCCATTGAGTCAACTACTACTCTTAGTGACCCTTTGAACAACAGATCCGAACTCTGTCCTATCCTGTGCAATCCTCACCATCTCTAACACTTGAGCCCATTGCTACAGTTACACAAGAATAGCTGATATACATTACCTACATAGTGTAGTCATTTCTTGATTCTTTTCAAGTGCTTTGTCTAATTATAATGCCTGACTTGAGGAAATTTGTAAAACATTTTCATATTTATATACCATAGACAAAAAAGATACCAAGCAATTTTTAGTAATCAGGTTTTGGCTGCTTGTATTCATCTTTTAATTGTCAGTTTTCATTTTTTTCCCCCCATCTCTCTCTCTCTCTCTTTTTTATAGAGATAAGATTTGAGTTTCCACAACTGACTGGAGTGCTAACTCTTGCGTTCTTTATTCATAATTGTGCAATTACACTCTTAAAGAACAACAAGAATCAAGAAAACAATGTAAGTAATTATCTGAGGAACCTGCTTCGTATCTCCTGAAGACAGACTTTTAAAATCAATATTTGAAGTACAATTAAGCAGTTTTGTTCTGGAACTCAGTTTTCAAATTTAATACATAAAGGTCAGCAAACTTTTTCTGTTAATATTTTAGATGGTATGGGCTTTGCAGACCCATATAGTATTTGTAAAATCCACTCAATTCTGCTCTTGCAGCATAAAAACAGCCACAGATAATATGTAAACAAATAACTGGTAACACAAAAACTGTGTTTTAATCATACTTTTTTTTTCTTTTTTTTTTTTTTTTTTTGGTGGAGACAAGCTGTCTTTATTGCTGGGGGTATTTTTAGAAACAAACAAATAAAAGAACCTGACCAGGTAGCAAACTAGATTAGAACCATGGTACCAATTGCTTGCCAGCCCTTGCCATATGACAACCCTTGAAGAATGAAGAGATATAGCTGATATCTTGGGTTCCCATGGACTTATTTTCATTTTCTTTGGCCTCAGTTAGAACTTACACATAAATAATTGATGGTCTGACCGACAGTCCACCCCTGGACTTCCAATATTGAGCTTCTCCAACAATGCCTTCCACAGATGTAGTCAGTCTGATTCCTGTACAGCCCATCAGGTGAAATCCATGTGTAAAGTCACCATTTGTATCTTTATAAAAAACTATTTGCTATGAATAAATCACTGAAAATACAAAATTCGATCATTCTATTTCCAGCTTCTTTTCTATCATCATCAAGCCTGTATTTTCCAATTCTAGCTCTTCACTGTTTCCAACTTTGCATTTCAGTCACTAGTCTTTTTTTTTTTCATTTTTTTTTTCAGTCACCAGTTATTATTAACACATCTTGATTGCATGTTCCATCAATTTTGGACTGTAAGATTTGGTAAACATTTTCAATGTCTTCCTCTTCGGCCCTAAGTGTAGAAGTGTATATTTGAATAATAGTTTTATTAATAAATCGTCCTTGTATGTGTAAGGATAATATTCTGTCACTCAGAATATTGTACTTCAGGATAGAACTAGAAATTTACCTTTTTTATTATGAATGTAACACCATTCTTCTCCTGTTTTTCATTCCCTGTATAGTATACTATATGATTATCTGATTCGAAGTTGCCAAAACTAGTCCATCTCATCCCACTAATGCCTAATATATATAAGTCCACGAGTACCGAGATATGATCTTGAATCTATTCCATCTAAATTTCAAGATCATCTTAAGAATAGGTTTGTAGCATTGAACACCAATAGTTGAGTTATGGGAAGCTATGAAGAATATCATCTATGAAGAAAGCAAAAGGTAATTACAAAGACAGAGGAGAAAGAAAAAACCAAAATGTGTGTAAAAAGAGACCTTGAAAATTGCACTAGACCGTAGAGAAATAAAACAAAGGGGAAACATGATGACGTAAAAGGACAGAACAGAAGATTTCAAAGGGCAGTTTGAGAAGACAAAGCAAAGTATTTTAATGGAATGTGCAGAGAGCTGGAATTGGAGGAAAAAAAGGGGAAGTATTCACTCTCCATTTCTCAAGCAGGGAAAACTGAAATACAAATTTAAGTCTCGAATCACAATATTGAATGATGCTATGAGGAATACATTGAATGACCCAGAAAGCATCAAAAGAATATAGAGGGTATATGTAGAATCACTGGATCAAAAAGAAGCACCTGACACTGAAAAATGTCAGGAAGTACCATATGAGCAGAAACCAATGGTAATAAAGAAGGAAGATGAAGCTGCATTGAAGGCATTGGCAAAAAATAAGGCCCCAGGAATCTGTGGGATACCAGTTGACTTGTTTCAATTAATAATTGTAGCCTTGGATGCACTCGCCAGTCTGTGCTAGAAAAATTGGAAGACAGCTGTGTGACTAGCAGATTGGAAGAGGTCTATATTTGTTCCCATTCCCAAGAAAGGTGATCCAACAGAGTCTTGAAACTATTGAACAATATCATTAATATCACAGGCAAGTAAAATACTGCTGACAATCATTTAAAAACAGCTTAAACAGTACATAATAGGGAATTGTCAGATGTTCAAGAAGGATTTAGAAGAGACCATGGTACCAGGAATATCATTGCTGATGTCAAATGGATCCTGGCAGAAAGTAAAGAATACCAGAAGAATGTCTATGCTTTATTGACTATGCAAAGACATTTGACTGTGGATCATAACAAGTTATGGTTAACATTGGGAAGAATGAGAATCTCACAGCACTTAATTGTGCTCATGCGGAACCTATACCTAGACTGTTGTGCACACAGAGCAAGGAAACACTACATGGTCTAAAATTAAGAAGGAAGTGGGTCAGAGTTGTAGTCTCTCTTCCTACCCATTCAGTCTGTATGCTGAACAAATTATTTGAAAAGCTGGACTCTGAAGAGGAGTGTGACATAAGGATTGGAGGGAGACTCATCAATGAGTCTTTGCAGATGACACAACTTTGCTTGCTGAAAGTGAGGAGGACTTGAAGCACTTGTTGCAGACTGTCAAAGGATACAGCCTTCAATATGGATTGTATCTTAGTGGCAAGAAATCAAAAATTCTTAGCACTGGACAGATAGGCAGCATCGTGATAGATGGAGAGAAGATTAAAACTGTCAACAACTTCATCTTACTTGAATCCATAGTTAACACCCTTGGTACCAGCAGTCAAGATATCAGGAGATGCATTACAATGGGAAAGTCTGCAGTCAAGTGCCTCTCCCAATTATTGAGGAGTAAGGACGCCAGTTTGAGGACAAAGGTGCATTTGATTGAGGCCATGGTCTTTCAAATCACTTGCTAGACATCTGAGAGCTGACAGAAGAGTTGATGTTTTTAAGCTGTGGCATTGGAGAAGAGCGCTGAATATCTGAATCTGGACTGCCAAAAGAACAAACAAATATGTCTTGGAGAGGATGGAGCCAGTGCTCTTTGGAGGCAAAGATGATGTGGCTTTGCATGTTGCTAGGAGGGGCTATGTCTTGGAGAGGGACATAAAGCTTGGAATGGTAGAGGGTCACCAAAGGAGAGGAAGACCCTTGACCTGGTAGATTGACATGGTGACTGCTGCAATGGGCTCTAATGTATCAGTAAGTGTGAGCATAGCACAGGGTTCAGATCTTTTGTTCATAAGCTTGCTATGGGTTCTACTAGACTGGAGGACACTTAATGAAAACCACACAGTTGATAAGCCAGTAATGGTGATAGAAATAGTCATAAAAGTATCTAGGTGATATAAAAGAAGATATGGGAAAAGAAGGAAGATTGAATAAAAAAAAAAAGGCAGAGGGAATCTCAAGATGTTGAGATTATATACCTTCAAGTCAAAACTGGCTAGAATTGACACTAAGTACATCTCACTGCCATGGAGTCATGTGGTGGGTTTTCAGAAGCTGTAAGGTGCACAGGAGGAAGTTGTCCATCTTTCTCTCATGGAGCAGCCAGCAGATTGGAGCCACGTGCCTTTTTGATTGGCAGCACATTTCCTTCCCACTAGACCACCCTATCTCCCTGAATACCAAGATGGTAGATTTAAGCCCAATCATACTGTTAATTATATTAAATATCATTAATGTAAACATTTTCACTAAAAGATAGAAATTATTAACTTGTCTTTTTTAAAAATGCAAAAACTATCTATATGCTATATATAAGAAACTTACTTTATAACACTATATTGCTTTGATTGCCTACGGCTGTTTCAACACAAATGTCACAAGGTGATGGATTTTAAAAATAGTCTATTTGCACATGATATGATACTATATATACAACATTCCAGAGAGTCTGCAGGAAGACTCCTAAAGCTAATAGAGGAATTTAGCAAAGTTGCAGGATACAGGGTCAGCAAACAAAAATCAATTAGGTTTCTGTACCCCAGCAATGAGAAATCGGAAAAGAAAATTAGGGGAACAATTTTATTTACAATAGCATCTAAAATATTGAAATACCTAGAAAGAAATCTAACCAAGGACATGAAAGATTTATACAATGTTAACTTTAATCAGTCTTAAACCATGCAGTGTTCCCCTTCTCCATTCACACAAAAGCCTCCTGGTCCAGATCCACGTCCCACATGAGCACAGTTAAGCACTCTTTGACTCTCATTCTCCTCAATGTCAGCCACAACTTGTTATTATTGACACAGTCAAATGCCTTTGCATAGCTGATAAAGCACAAATAGACATTCTCCTGGAATTCTTTCAGCCAGGATCCATCTCACATCAGCAGTAATATCCCTTGTGCCACAGCCTCTTCTAAACCCTTGAACTTCTGGTGGTTCCCTATCTATGTAACTGTTTTAGCCTTTTATTTAATGACCTTCAGCAGTATTTTACTTGCATAAGAAATTAATGTTATTGTTCAGTAATTTCCTCACTCTGTTTGGATCACATTTCTTAGAAATGGGAACAAAAATGGACCTTTTTCAATCCGTTGGCCAGACAGCTGTTTTCCAAAGATTCTTACCACTGGACTGATAGACAATACCATGATGGATGGAGAGGAGATTGAAACTGTCAAAAGCTTCATCTTGCTTGGACCCACAATTAACACCCTTGTTACCAGCAGTCAGGAAATAAGGAAATGCATTTCCCTGGAAACATCTGCAGCTAGGAACCTCCCCAAATTATTGAGGAGTAATGATGTCAGTTTGAGGACCAAGGTTCATCTGATTCAGGCCAAAGTCTTTCTGATCACTTGCTTTACATCTGAGAGCCGGATTGAACATCCCATGGGTGGCCAAAAGAACAAACAACAAATATGGCTTGGAGAGGGTGCAGACAGAGTGCCCTTTAGAAGCAAGAATGATGAGGCTTCACCTCACATACTTTGTTGTTAGAGAGGCTATTCTTTGGAGAGGGACATGGTGCTAGGAAGGGGGGAGAGTCAGCAATGAGAGGAGGACCCTCAACCAGCCACCGTGAGCTCTTGTATGTCAGGCAGTATGCGGATGGCACAGGAAAAAAACAGGTTTCAAATCTTTTATTCATAGGGTCGCTATGAGTCATACCCAACTCAGTAGCACCTAACAACAACAAAAATAGACTAAAATCGCTGCTGAAAAGGATTAAAGACGACTTCAGTTAAGAGTTCCTGGATTAGAAGATTTACTGGTTATGAGTTTATCCTACCAAAAGCAATCCATAGATTCAATGAGATCTCAATCAGCCTACTTATCTTTAGTTCAAGAAATAAATAAAATTGGAAGATATAAATGAAGACAAAAGAAAAGATCTCTTTTTCTTCTGCATAAACTATAATTAGACTTGGATCTAAAGAAGAAGGAAAACAATGAGGCTCCTGAACAGGATCCCTTGTGGCACAAGTAAGTATGAGTAACAACCAGACGTTGGTGATTTGAACCTACACAGTGGCTCCACAAAAGAGAGACTTAGTGATTGTTGTTTTTGTTGTTCTTAGGTGCCATCAAGTGACTTATAGTGAACCTATGAACAACCAATCTGAATCCTGTCCTATCCTGTGCCATACACCAATCTCTGACAGACTGGAGCCCGTTGCTGCAGTCATTATGTCAGTCCACATGGTCGAGGGTCTTCCTCTCTTTCCCCATCCCTCTACCTCCCATCCCTCTACCTTTCTAAGCATGATGTCCCTCTCCAAGGAATAGGCTCTTCTAGAAATGTGCCAAAATATGTGAGAAAAGGCCTTATCATCTTTTATCTCCAGTGAGCACTCTGGCTGCACTTTCTTCAAGACTTACCTGTTTGTTCTTTTGGCAGTCCATGAGAAATTCAATACTCTAACACCACAGCTCAAAGGTATCAATTCTTCTTCTGTCATCCTTCTTCATTGCCCAGCTCTCAGATGCGTAGCAGCAAGTGATTGAACAGATCATGACCTGAATCAAATGTACCTCACTTTGAAACCAACATCATTGCACCTCAATAATTTGGAGAGATCTCTCACTTTCACAGGGCAATACATCTTCTAATCTGAGTGCTGACACCAAGTATATTTATTGTGGATCCAAGTAAGATGAAGCCATTGACAGTTCAATCTTTTCTCCATCTATCAAGATGTTACTTATCAGTCCAGTAGTGAGAATTTTTGTTCTCTTGACATTGACATGCAATCCATATTGAAGGCGGTGGTGTTTGATCTTCTGTAGCAAGCACTTCAAGTTATCCTCACTTTTAGCAAGCAAAATTGTGTTATCTGCCTAATAAAGGTTATTGATGAATCTTCCTCCAGTCCTGCTAACACATTCTTCCTCTAGAGTTCAGTTTCCCCTGACATCTTTCTTAGTTTTCAACCATGTAGTTCCCTTGCTCTGTTCTCACAACAGCCTATTGGTCTAGATATAGATTTCACAGGAGTACAATTACGTATTCATTTCGGCTGACTAGAAGAAAGCTTTATTATTTCCCATTCCCAAGAAAGGTGATCCAAAAGAATATGAAAACTATCCAACAATATCATTAATATGTCATGTTAGCAAAATACCACTGAAAATCATTAAAAATCCAACTAGAACACTTTTCTCCCTGCCCACCCCTCCCCCCCCAGTTCGCCCTTCTCTTTGAAAAGTAAAATTTTTTCATTGTTATCAATCCCTCCCCCCAAGTCCACTACACGATGCAGCCTTCATTCTGGACAGCGAGGGAGAGAACTGTTTAAAAGAGATATATGATTAGGTATTATTGTCATAACATGAGTCCAGAACAAAGGCTGCATCGTGGAGTAGACGGGGAGTTGGGGGAGGGATTGTATAACAATGAAGGAATTTTTCTTTCACTTTTCAAAGAAAAGAGCAAACTGAGAGGGGGAGGTTGGGCAAGGAGAAAGGTGCAACAAATCCAAAGTCTCTGTAAACTTTCATTCAAATTAATAAAAAAAGAGAGAGAAAAAAAAAAAGTCAAACAACTAGAACCATACATAGACAGGGAACTGCGAGAAGTTCAAGCAGAAGTTGGAAGAAATTGTGGCACCAGGGAAGAGGATGATTAGGCATTGTTAATGAACCAATTACATTAGTCTGTTGTAATCAATATTTTACAACAAAATGTATATGAATGGTGAATGTTTTGTAAATTCTCATGCACACTCCCATTTTAAATTGTTAAAAAAAAAAAAACCAGGGAGATCCTTTGCTGGGAAAAAAAGCTGTATGCAGTATGACAACATCTTGCTTTTATTCCCAATGAGGTAGGAAAACATAACTTTTGGAGTTTGTGTTTTAAAAACACCATTCAAGGCTAAGCAGGATTCTATCATGATAATCCAGGTGGGGGTTTAATGGTTTGATATCATTATTACTGGTAGAGATTGTTGAGGCAGCCAGATTTAGAAGAGGGTTTGACACCCAGGTTACCATTGATGATAACATGTCAAATGGATCCTGGCTGAAGGCAAAGAATACCAGAAAAATATCTATTTGTGCTTTATTGACTATGCAAAGACATTTAGCTACGGATCATAACAAGTTATGGCTAACACTGAGAAGAAGGGAATCCCAGAGCACCTAATTGAGCTCCCAAACAGATTGTTGTTGTTGTTGATTGCCACCGAGTCAAGCACGACTCATAGTGACCTATGAACAAAAGGCCTGAAGCCTTTCTTTAACTATCATCATTTATCAAATTTCATAGAGTTTCTAGAGAGGCATGTTGTTTAGGAAGTGGATGCCACTCCTGCTTCCAAATATAGATACAGCCTAGCAAATCCTAGGGGGCTGTTCTGTCACCTGAGGTCACTATGAGTCAAACGGGCACCCAACAACAATGAATAGATAAAATGTTTCTGAAATTTCAAATTTGACTTCATTTAATCTAATTTTTTAATATATGTAACTAAATGTGCTGTGATACTTTTTAAAATGTATTATTAAATATGATGTGATTTCTATTTCTTATTAAGACATACACCCCAAAACGAAAAAAATGAAGTTAAGTGTAATCTGAATCCTTTCTCATCCTCAGCATATGTTTATGTTGTAACTATCCTGGGTTATGATGACCATCCTTTGTATTTTCTCATGTTTGGATCAGAACTTATGTATGCATAGTGCCTTTTTGCTTGCTTGTTTAGTTTTATCTTTTTATTTAGTCTTCTTATCCTCAGTTTAAAAAGGATTAGGGACTCCTTACATCTTAATCTATTATTTACTTTTTGCTTCTTCTGCACAAGCAATCTGTTAGTTACTTGACTACTTCAGCAGAAGTTTTTATGTAAATGTTTGGGTATGTCTGTGTGGTCGGTTTCTGTCATTATTAGTTGTAAATGCATCACTGAATAGTATTTTCATCATGAATGATTGGTGAAACAAATAATAAACCATGTTTTCACAAACAGAGTATGTTCCCAGACCCACTTTTGGCCACATAGTAAGCAGAGTTCTCACTTTGAGTTGGCATCCTACTTGTTATTCATGCCCTATACCTACCGCATTGCTTCTTCATGAAATAGAGTAGGTTATGTTATTAATAAATATTTCTCATCATATTACCAGCTCATATTGTCACTTGGGATTTTTAAAAAAGAAATTTTTGCTTTGAGTGTCAGTTTTCTAAACAATGGCTTTCCCCTCCTCCACCCTTTTCCATTAAATGGACTTTTAGGAGGCCTGATAACAGTAGTGGCTTAGATTTGAGCCAGATAATAGCTGAGCCCACATGTGTGAATGCTGTTCATAAGTAGTGAATTTCCCAGTTCATGCTGAATCTTGCTGTTTTATAGGAAAAGCATATTTTTGTTCATTAGAGTGTCTTTCAGCTACTGACCCAGTTCTATGGAAAGCACATTGAAGGTTGTAGGAAGTAGAAAACTTTTCGGATGATAATGTTTCTCTTGCATCTGTATAGGTGCTCTGTAGTGTTTTTGTTATTTGTAACTTATTTGGCCTTGATAACTGTCATTATTGTTATTTATTAACCGTGACGTGCTCTCAGTCCCTGGGTGGTGTAGACAGTGAAGAGCTCAAGACTAGCCAGAAGGTTGGAGGTTTAAACCCGTCCAGAGGCACCTCAGGAGGCCTGATGTTATGATTGCAAAAGGTCACACTGTCTTTAAAACCCTGTGGAGTCTCCATGAGTCACAATTGACAACAACTGACAGGAGCAGCTAGGACACAGATGTCCTGGACACTGGTCAGCTCTCCCTTGGGATCTCTAAAGAGCATGCATGCAATTTCAAACCCAAGTCCCATATGGCTTCACTGGCTACTCACTTTGTAGCCACAGATAAGTTTTGTGACCTCACTACACTTAGTTTTAATTTGCCCACAAAATGAAGAAAATGGTTGGTTTGAGGATTAAAGTAGATAATATATATGGCGTGCTTAGCACAGAGCCTATCACATCATTAAGTACTTAAATGAAAATAGTCACTGTGATGGTTGGTTTTTTCTTTTAATCTGTATTTCCTGAGTTTCTTTACTCACACTTTATGTCAGGCATTGCCCTGGGTATTGATGATATGAAGATGAAAAAGGCCCAAAGAGAAATCAAAATACCAACAACTTGATCTGAGAGTGATTAACTTTGGCTGCTTTTGGGTGTCAATGGATATAGTCTTTCTGCTGGAGCGTGTTCATACCATGAGCATAGATCACTTTTCTGTTAATGAATTATGGTTGCATTATGGTGTGACTGTGTGGTACTTGCTATATTTAAGGTAGGTAGGCAGTGCTGTGGGAACAGGGAAGTGGAACAGGAAACGATCTCATGGGGAAACCAGTTGCTGCATGGTGACCGTGACTCACGGCAGCCCCGTGTGTGTCAGGGGGATGGTGCACCACTTGTTATCTGTGACTTGTCACCTATCTTTGATAACTTTCATTTTTGTTACTTATTAACTATGACACGCAGTCAGGCCCTGGCTCGTGCATATAGTTAAGTGCTAGCTGGAAGATTAAAGGTTTGAGCCCTCTGAGAGGCACCTCAGAAGATAGGCCTGTTACAAGTTCCAAATGACAGAGTGGGACTGTGACTAATTATTCCTCCCACGTACCTCTGAATGGACTTAAACCACAGACTTAGCAGCCAAGCATGTTAACTATATGCTTCACTCTGGGACTCCCATCATGCAGGAAAAGTTAGCTCTTGAATTTACACCAGATTCTCCTCTTGTAAAGTGCACATTTTATAGGAAGTCGGAATGAAGCATCATAATCAGGTTGTATGCAGGTTACAAGCTATGGACAAAGTGGTGGCCATCTTTCTTTCCACATAACTTTCTTTCACAACAGATTTTTCCACCTTCCAAAACTACCTCTGCTTTTTTCCAGTGCTGCTTTTGCTCTTGGGTAGCACTGATTAAGTTGAGGACAGAATAACTTTCGGGCATTATGATGAGAGGGGACTCTAGTGGCTTCATGGTAAGGATTTGCTCTGCTAACCCAGAGGAGCACAGTTTGAATCCACCAGTTGCTCCACCACAGAAAGATGGCCATTGTCCTCCTGTGCGATTTACAGCCTCTGGAAGCCGACTGAAGGGTCAGCTGTGACTTGGATCCCCTTAGTGGTACTTAACCTCTGCTCTTGAGTGGTTTTAATTGTGTGAGGACAGAATAACTGTAAAGGATGGGAGATCACTACTCTCAGAGAGGAAAACAGACATTGTCTGGTTCATTTCTACAAGTCTCTCCCAAGATCACATGATAGTGAATGTACTCAAGTTATATTGGGCCATAGAGCTTCATAAATTAAAGAGCCCTTGAGATCTTTGGAGATGTGATCAGCCTCTGCTCCCTCCAGTTCTAAAGGCTTCTTTTTTTAAAATTTTATTTTATTAATTATAATGAACATTTACAGAGATTTTGGATTTTCATTCATTCATTGTTTCTTTTTTCTCCCTCCCCCCCTCTCCCCAGTTTGCTTTTCTCTTTGAAAAGTAAAAGGAAAAATTCCTTCATTGGTATACAACTAAAGAATTCTTTGAGAGAACTGGAAGCCATCTGCGTAGTGTAGGTTCCTTTAGCTCCACAGGCCTCTTCCCCACCTAACTTGGGGTATGTAACCCCTGGTTTATCTTCAAGCCTGATTATCAACTTAGACCTGGCCTTATGATTCCTTAGAACTTGCTTTATTATTGAATAGCTCAACATGCAACTTTATTGCTGTTTACTATTGCTTTAGGGAACTCTGATGGCCTAGTGGCAAGAAGCAGCACTGCAATCCCAAAGGCATGGGATTTGAGGCCACCCGCTGCTTTGCCGGAGGAAAAGAATGGGCAGTCTCCTCCCCGTGCGATTAACTGCCTCTGAAAACCCTCCGAGGGTCAGCTATGGGTCACTTTGGACCCTGTGGTACATAACAAACAACTGTTGCTTATGATCGATTTCATAAAACCAAATGTCTGGGTTTTTTATCATGTTGTCCAACAGAACATTGAAGTAAAAAATGTATGTAATTTTTTTTCCTCGTCTGTTTTCTCCACTTTCAAAGTAACTTGTGTTTAAAACAAAAATGAGTGGGCTCATTGCCATAATTTCGTCGTGCTGAGCTGTTTGCCTGTAACTTTAGTGGTGATGGGGACCAGATCTGTCAGCTCTGGTCTGGTCTCTTTGAATCTGACAGCTGGCTGGATTAAGTGTCTTGAGCATGAGGGTGAGTGATTGGAAGGGAGGGAGCAGCAATGGAATAAAGCCATAGCTTTATTTAATATTTTGTGTTTGTTTACCGATTCCATTAATAACATCATGCAGCTGTTTGAACAGCTGCCTCTTGATTTCCTTTTGTTTACTGTTTGGATTTATTAGACTTATCTTTAGTACCTACTTACTGTCTACGCTTTAACTAGCTTTCCTTCCTTATTATGTGTGTTTGAACATGGTTTAACCATGCTTTGATGATTTAGCACTTGGAGAACATTTTTTTAAACCTTTTCTAGGTCATATGGAAGGTAGCTTGTGCTTGCTTTCTTGTTATACTGTAGTTTTGTTATTTTGGCTAGATATTATATAGTTTGGTAAGTACATTACCTTTTATAGTAGTTGTGTTAAACCACCTTTGGTATTAGTTGACAGGTAGTTTAGTATACTTACTCCATTGACAGGTAGTTTAGTATACTTACTCCAGTCTAGAAAAAAAAAGTTTGGTTGAATACTTGTAAGTAAATGGATTTTGTTTTGACCATTTTCAATGCATTTGACAGCTAACATACCCACATAAACAACAACAAAAAAAAGATAAGTATTCTATTTTAAAAGTCTTCTTAGCCTACTCAGGTGAATTTACTTAATTTATTCAGTATTATGGGAGTATTGTTCTCTCTTTACAGGAAGTAGTCTGGCAGCTTAGTTGTAAGGAATTGTACTGTCAACCCAAATGTACATGATTTGAGTCCACCAGCTGCCCTGAGGGAGAAAGGTGGTCATTCTCCTCCTTTGTGATTTACTGCCTCTGAAAACCTCCTAGAGGGTCAGCTATGAGTTGGTTCCAACTCAGCAGTACATAATTACAACAACAGCATTCTTTGTTTCTAGGTCAGGGACCTATCCATTGCATATTTGCTGGTGACATTGACTTATCTTTATATTGGAGTCCTAGTTTTTGCTTCATTTCCCTCACCACCATTATCCAAAGATTGCATTGAACAGGTAAGACTTTATATATAATCTTCTGTAAATAACACTTTGCAGATGACATTCTTTCTAATCATGGAATTTATCCAGCAGTGGAGTTTAGTGGAATACATTTTGTGATTTATTACAAATAAAGATTATTTCCACATAATAGGGTCAATAATGTTCACATGTCTCTAAGAAAAATAGATTTGTAATGCTGCACTTACATTGGCTTGAAATGTTCCTTTACTCTTGATTTCTGTCATTCCAGAAGTTCTTTGGCAGCCACATGTTTGCTGGCAATTTCTCTGGTGTGAACAACTCCATATAAATCCCACTCCCTCAGGAATAGGAATAACTGTGGTATTTGTGTTTGAAAAGATAAAATGCAGAACTGAAAATTGAGTGATTAACTTCTTTTGGAATCCAAAGTAAAATGAAGAAACTGATCCTAAGAGGGAATAACAATAAATCTCTGTTTATTAATGGACTGTAAATAATGACAACACTGCATAGGTGATAGATACACTCTCACCTTATTCTGTAATAGTTATTTTGGAAAGGCTCTCATGCTTCTGAGAAGAAAAGAACAAGAGAGCTTATGAGAATGAAATAGTGTGCAATTGAATTAGCCACTTAACTATACTGAAACAAATTTGTGTATTGTGCTGAGCCTTTTCACAGCTCTACTTCTCAGACTGTTATGAAAAATGTGAGGGATTCTTTGTTCAGTCCATTTCAGACTGATACTTTTATAAAATAGAATAAAAAGTTGGCAGTGTCAATTTTTCATACGTTTCTGAATGCTGAGAACACTGTTGACTAGTTAACAAGGAGTTTGTGGACCAGCACCAGTCCATTGAGCAACTAACTCCTGTGTTGGAAGTAAGCAAAAGACATTTCACTTTATAAAATCGTATGACCTGAATATTATTTCTAACATTATCTCATTCTTTTTCTTGGATTAGAATTTTTTAGACAACTTCCCTAGCAGTGACATCCTGTCCTTCATTGCAAGGATATTCCTGCTCTTCCAAATGGTGACTGTGTATCCACTCCTTGGCTACTTGGCTCGGGTGCAGCTCTTGGGTCATGTCTTCAGGAACATTTATCCTAGGTAAGGGCTCTTCTCTTGACCAGTACGATGTGCCAAGCAACCAATGACTGTGCAAACAGGTCATTTTAAAGTGTGCTGGATTCTTTTGCTGTAACATTTTGCCTAAGAAACATAGTTACTAAGGAGGGCTCACTGGTACCCTTTTCCCCAAAGATCTTTTAAAATAGAAAAGCCACTCCCTTGTCCTGAATGGCTTTAGATGCTTTCCTTCCAGAAGCGTTATATTCATTCTGGTGCCAGCTATATTTATCTTATGGTTTAGTGGCTCTTAATCCACAGATTATCAAAGTACTTATTTATAGTGCATGCTACCTGTGTTGGCCTTGTGTGACCTGTGAAAAGCATCTCCTTGATTTTAAGTATTGGCTTTTGGTATTTAATTATATAGTTCTTATCTTTCATACCTTTTTTTAACTTTATTTTTTAAAAATTTTTATTATTATTAATTTTAATGAAAATTTACAGAGATTTTGGATTTCTATTCATTCTCATACACTTTTATGTAATTAACCAGTGGTTTGGAATTTAAAGTGAGATATATAATTGAATTTAAATTCTTGTGGCTTCTCTAACTATTGCTGTAACTTTCCATTTCTTACTGAGGGTAAAAGTTAGGAATATCTTTGAGTATTTGTTCCAATTTAGTCCACCTTACCTGAGGAAAATATTAATAACACTGTTTCAGAACCTCCCTGTATCTTCCTTGTGCACCCCTGATTAACTCCTGCTTTTGTGATATTAAATTTTATTATTATGAGTTCAGCCTCGTGAAAAATCCTAGCATATTTTATTGAGCTACATTCTCTTAAATTAAAAAAAACCTTTTTTTGGGGGGTATATTATATTTGTAGTAACAAACTAAACAGGTGTCTTAGTGTGACATCTGATTTACTAATAGTTGTATTCCTATACCTGCTTCTGCAGCCAATCTTTCCTGGTATGTGGCTTTCATTAACTATATGAAGAAAGACTAACCTCATACAGGTATATAGTTAGAAAAAGAGGAAGAGTTACTCTTAATAGCCTTTTCAGATAATTTTGGATATTATTCTTGTATGCTGTGCTAAAAGTGAGAAGTAGTAGATCCTCAAAGATTATTCGTTGTCATGTGGAATCTGAAACTCAGTTTACTTGAAAACCCATTGGCCTGTCTTGCAATTTGTATCTTTTGCCCTTGCATGATTTTGTAATATCATGTTTGATTATTTGGAAAATATTTGGTTCACTGAGTTCTGCCAGTCTTCTAAATGTTGACATATTTTGTTTTCTCATATCAAACTTCATATTTTTGGTTGTTTAAGATTTATTAACATCAGCAGCCATTTTATCACAAACATTTTTAAGTGTTGGGAACATGCCAAGACAAGCTAATAAATACAAGGTCTCTAAAATTCCAATTTTTATCAGAAAGCTCAGACTTTATCATTGGCAACAAATACTGCCAGTTGTTTTCCTTAAAGTGGCGGATTCACATCGTTCATTTTCAGGAAAATGTCTGTTAATTATCCAAGTCTGAATGACTGTAGTTTGTCTTCCCCGTCAAAGTGTCCCTTGAAAAAAATCAACCTGGTTACCTTCCAGCTCAGTTGCACAAGTATTTCTCCTCAAGACAGTCCTAAATTTCAGTGTACAGTAGACATGCTTTATTATATTCTACCTATTTTATCAAGGATCTCTGATGGTCCTTCAGGTAAGTTTGGGTATTATTCTTGTATGATGTGCTAAAATTGGGAAGTAGAAGATCCTGAAAGACTTGTTGCAGTGTGTAGTCTGAAACTCAGTTACTTTAAAACTCATTTGCCTTTTAGACAGTTCTCTCTCTCATGTGCTTCAATGCAGTGTACATAATTTATCCCATCTTTCTCAGTCTCCCCCAACCCCAATGTCAGTCCAGTAGCACTATGCAGTATTTGTCCTCTTGTGTATGAGATATTTCACTCAGCATAATGTCCTCCAGCTTTACCCATTTTGAATAATATTTCATGAGTTCCTTGTTTTTCAATGCTGTGTAGTATTCCATTGTGTGAATATATGATTAGAAATTATTGTCATGACAGGAGTCCAGAACAAAGGCTGCATAGTGGATTAGACTTGGGAGGAGGGATTGTATAGCAATGAAAGAATTTTTCTTTTACTTTTCAAAGAGAAGAACGAACTAAAGGAGAGGGGTGGGCAGGGAGAAAGGTGCAACAATGAATGAATGGAAATTCAAAATCTCTGTAAATTTTCATTAAAATTAATAATAATAATAATATGTTTAAAAAATAAACCCAAACTCATTGGCCTGTCTTACCATTTGGATCTCGTGCCCTTGCATGATTTTGTGATATCATGTTTGGTTATTTGGTTAAGAAGCTGCTAAATAAAAGGTTGGCAGTTCAAACCCAGGGGAGAAGGGTATTGCAGTCTATTTCCATAAGAATTATAGCTGTGGAACCCTAATGGGGCAGTTGTTCTGTGCCCTGTAGTGTCCCTGTGATTCTATCTCAACTCGACAGCAAAAGGTTTACCCATTTCAAAACCACATAAAATACAAAAATATATACATACACATATACACACTTCTCTCTCTTTCTCAAGGCATAAGGCATTATAAAACTAAAAATTTTACTCCATTATCAAAGGTAGTTTTTTTCTTAAGAAAATTTGTGGTTTGAATGAAAGTTTATAAAGCATATTGTTTTCTGTATCATTCATGAACATTTTGAATTACAATACACAGTATTTGATCATCCATTCATTCCATATTGTCTTTCCCTTCACCTAACTTAATAAATCGTTGTTAGATGCTGTCGAGTATGACTCATAGCGACCCTATGACCAAAAGATCTGAACCCTGTTGTATCCTGCACCATCTTCATACTTCCTAACACACAAGAGCCCACTGCAGTAGTCACTGTGTCAATCCATCTAGTTGAGGGTCTTCCTCTCCTTTGCCGAGCCTCCACCCTGACAGTATCCTGTCCTAATCTGAGAACTAGCCCCTCCTAGCAACATGTCCAAAGTATGTGAAGCGAAGCCTCATCATTCTTACCTCCAAAGAGCACTCCAGCTGCACCCTCTCCAAGACATAGCTGTTCTCTTGGCTGTTCACAGGATGTTCAGTGCTATTCTCCAATACAACTCAAAGGCATCAATTCTTTTTCTGTCACTCTTAATTCATTGTGCAGCTCTCAGATGCATAGCAAGTAATCGGAAAGACTCTGGCCTGAATCAGACACATTTTTGTCCTCAGACTGACATCATTACTCCTCAATACTTTGGAAAGGTTCCTAACTGCAGATTTTTCCCAGTGCAATGCTTCTTATTTCCTGACTGCTGGTTCCAAGAGTGTTAATTGTTGATACAAGCAAAATGAAGGTGTTGAAAGTCTCAATCTTCTCTCCATTCTTTATAACACTGTCTATTGGTCCAGTGGTAAGAATCTTTATTTTCTTGACATTGAGATGCAATTCATACTGGAGACTGCATTCCTTGATCCTCTGCAACACGTGCTTCAAGTCCTCCTCACTTCCAGCAAGCAAGCACGGTTGTGTCATCTGCATAACACATTATTGATGAGTCTCCCTCCAATCCTGATGCTACATTCTCCTCATGGAGCTTCTCAGATAATTTGCTCAACATACAACTTGAATAGGTTTGGAGAGTGAATACAACCCTCACATACTTACATACTCCCTTCTCATTTTAAACCATGCTGTGTTTCCCTGCTCTATTTGTACAACATCCTCCTAGTCTAGGCATAGGTTCCACATGAGCACATGAGTACTCTAGGAATCCCATTCATCCACAACTTGTCATGATCCACACATTCAAAGCCTTTGCACAGTCAGTAAATCACAAATAGACATTCTTCTAGTATTCCTTACTTTCAGTTAGCATACATCCGACATCAGCAGTGATATCCTGGTGCCATGATCTCTTCTAAATACTTCTTAAACATCTGGCAGTTCCATATCTATGTACTGCTCTAGTTATTTTTTCATGATCTTCAGCAGTATTTTGCTGACATGTGATATTAATGAGTATTCTCTATTAATTCATTTTCTACCCTCCCTTCCCCTCTCTGGTAATCATACTGAAATGATTCCATCCATATATAAACCTGTCTTTAATTTTTTTGCAATAGTCATCTTCTACATTGTTTGTCTTTATATGACTGATTTATTTTGCTCAGCATAGTACCCTTTAGATTCATCCACATTATGTACAATGTTTCATGATTCTGTGTTTTGTTTTCTGTGTAACATTGTACTCCATTGTGTGACTGTACCATTGTTTCTTTAGCCATTCCTTCATTTTGTGGCACTGAGGTAATTTTCATCTCTTTATCATTGTGAACAATGTTACGGTACACACTTGCATATATCTGTTCCTGTTCCAGCTCTTAGTTCTTTAGTATATATACCTAGTAATATCTAGCTTTAAAAAGAAGATATCATTTTTATTTCTCTTTTTTTGGTTGTTACATATTTTCTTCCCCATCCCCGCTCCCACCCACCCTCTTAGAGATTATTGTCATATATATAATGCCTAATTGTATATTCCAAACAATTCTTCCCATCATCTGTTCTACTGCAATGTTTGCTATCTACTCTTTTCCCA
>NW_006399829.1:10471696-10472560 GCF_000299155.1 Elephantulus edwardii
AGGGTCACTTTGAGTCGCAAGCGACTTGACGGCACATAACAACAACAACAACAACAACTGGTGGCCTAGTGGTAAGAAACTGCACTACAATCCCAAAGGCATGTGGTTAAAATCCACCAACTGCTCCAGAGGAGAAGGATGAGAAATCTCCTCCCAAGAGATTTATTGTCTCTGAAAACTCACGTGTAAGTGAGAAGGTCACATATGGGTCAGTTCTGACTTGATAGCATGCAACAACAATAGTGGGAGCCCTGATGGCCTAGTGGTAAGGAGCTGTGCTACCAACCCAGAAGGACAAGGTTCCAATCCACCTGTTACTCTGGAGGAGAAAGATGAGCAGTCTCCTGCCATGTGATTAACAGCCTTTGTAAACCTGCTGGAGGGTCAGCCATGAGTTCACTCTGACTGGACCACACTTAACAGTAGTTAGTGATCTTGAGCATTTCTTCATTTGTTTGTTGTTCATCTTCAGTAAAATGTCTTTTCATATCATTTGCCCATTTTGCAAGTGGGATGTTCTATTTTCCTTTTTGAGAGTTCGAGAATACTATACATTTTAGACATACACCCCTTGTCAGATATGTCATTGCCAGATATTTTTCCCCCAGACTGTAGTTTCTCTTTTTGTTCTTTTGGAGAAATGTTTTGATACATGTAAGGATTTAATTTGTGGAAAATACCATTCAGCTAGTTTATCCTCTCCTAGTTATATATTTTTTATTGCATTTAATAGTCTGTTTATGCTCTAGATTATGGCTCCTAAATGTTCTCCTGTTTTTTTCTCTGATTATCATACATCTGTTTTAGGCTTTACCCTCAGGTCTTTGATCCACCATAAGTTAGTTATTGTATATGGTGTGAGGT
>NW_006399829.1:10473420-10474364 GCF_000299155.1 Elephantulus edwardii
AACCAAGTCTCTCCTTGGAGGCTAGGATTTTGAAGCTCCTCTTCACTTACTTTGGGCACGTGTTTCCCTTATTTCCTTTTCAGTGTTCTCTTTTTTTGGTTTGGTGTTTTGTTGTTGTCGTTGTATACCATCATATCTGATCTGACAGGCACAGGAGGAGATTGCCTCTCCTTTCCAGCAGAGCATCTGGTGGGTTTGAACCATGTGCCTTCTAGATTGCAGCACAACTTCTTGTCACTAGGCCACCAGAGCTCCCCTCAGTGTTCTTTTCAAGAGCATTTTCATCACTTTTTTCGTGGGTTGAGGATGAGGATGTGACAGTAAAGAATATAGTATCTCCTGTTCAGTTAGTGTAGTTGCTCTGACCCTTGCTACCTATCTCCATGGAGCTGATTCCAACTCTTGTGGACCCTGCCCCCGCCCCCCCACTGGGTTTTCACAACTGTGAATCTTAACAGGAGGACACAGCCTGTCTACTGTGACACGAGGAGGGCTCCCTTAAAGTGCCTACAGGTTGACCACCAGATAGTATCATATATTATTATGAAGATAGTTCTTTTAGGGACTCACTCACGAGTTGAGGCAACTGCTTAGTCACACTTTGAAGAAGACCATTGCTGCTTTGGAAAATACCCAAAATGTTCCTTTGCACAATATGAAACAGTAAAGGCTCAGCTAGTGTCACAAAGCTCTGAGGCAATCTTAAGGCTAGAATTTCTAGATAAATAACTAAGTTTTGAGCAGAGCCTCTGTATCTTGGTCATTCATCAGAATGCATGACTCGCCAAGTATTTATGTAAATACTTTCTCTTTTTTAATTCTTACCATAATCTTTTTCTGGGGCCTCTGATAACTCAAACTCCAAGGGTTGCTTTTCTATGTGAATTTGTCTTTAGAGAATCATTTTGGAAGCTTGTTGGTGAGGAGGAATGGAGTTCTTTCTA
>NW_006399829.1:10478837-10495532 GCF_000299155.1 Elephantulus edwardii
CCTTTTTACCCTGTTGGAGAAATTTTTGGATGTGCATAGGGATTTGAGTCTTAGAAGATCCCATTAATCTACATTATCTTCTCCTGGTTGTAGGTTTGATTATTTTCTTAAGATACTAAATGAAATTGTGGAACAGAGGATAGCCTCTGATACACACTGCTAGTTTCCTTCTAGAGAGTTTAATTTATTTATAAAGTTGCAAAAAAAACCCCCTATTTCACTGCCTCATTGTCAGCCTTACATATTGTTGTTTTCTTTTCATTTTGCAATGACTTCGTTATCAAGTTTCAGAAATGTTTGTTTTGAAGGTGTTAATAAGTTTTATTCTCATGTTAGTGCTTATAAATTTGCCTGATTTTATATTATGTTTTTCTTGCAAACTTCTCAACTTCTAGCATTTTCCACGTGCTGTCTCTTAATCTAATTATTGTGGGAGCTGGAGTACTCATGGCCTGTTTCTACCCAAACATAGGAGGAATCATAAGGTACTGCTTGTGAGGGACTGTGCCCTTTTCTGTATTGGTCTTTACTCTTAATCTTCTGTTGGTGTTGTAATTTAATTTCATGACATGTCTGTTAATATTTATAACTGATAACATTCAGCTACACTTCCCTGAAGTCTATTAACGTGCATCTTATCTTTCATTACAGTACTGTCTATCTCAGTAGAGAAATGACTCTAAAAGCCCTGTTGTCTCTTAGCCTAAAACCTTTCCCTTTTTCTCTCCCCCACCCCCATTATTTTCCACTGCACTTCCTTTTTCTGTCAGCCAATATAAAGCTTCTTGGAGGCACCTGGAATATATGTGAAGGCTGTCATAAATTCCTTAAGCCATTTCTATTCAAGAACATATTTCATTTTCAATTATTGTTAGAAAGTAAAAATGCATGTCCCAGGTGATGATTTTATCTTTTCTCTTTTAAAAAAAAAAAGCATATTAAATAGAGTTACAATATAGTTGTAACCTTGTATTTATGAGAGACTTATTTTATTGCTTCTCCTTAACATATAGATGGCAGAGCTGAGTCACTTTTTAAAATACCTTTACCTAAGAAAGTGGTGAATTCAGTTTAGTGATAAGGACCTGCCCTGCTATCTGAAAGGCATGTGGTTCAAATCCACCAGCTGCTTTGTGAGAGAAAGATGAGTAGCTTCCTCCTGTGTGGTTACAGCCTCTGAAAACTTTCTAGAGGGTCAGCTAAGAGTCAGTTCTGACTCAGTGGTACCTAACAACAATAATTTAGCTGTTCTTCAAAAGAACCCAAGGATAGAGAACAGAAGAGTGTACTCTTCTTTGACGCAGTTCCAGGGTTAGATCTTTTTGGTATAATCGTTGGTAATTATACTGAACCATCACTGAAACATTCATCTGTTCTCATTCTTAAACAGATGCTAACAGTCCCTCAAAAACTCAGAATGCATAATTTGTTTGTAAATGATCAAAGATAGGAAGCAAATCACCACATGTTCCAGAGGAAGTGGCCACCATCCCTGAGATACAGAGGAAATATGGAGGTTTGACGGAGGAATGAAAAACTCATTGTCGAGCAGATGCTGTAAAGATGAACAGGAAATAGTATATTCTATTCCTTAGTTAGCAAGTGAAATATGGTTTAAGCCAAAATGCTTTCTTATCAACACAAATCCAAATTAATGCTGTTGAAATATCAGACTGAAGAGTGTGCTATGTATACTGTGGTAAATCAGGAAAGAAAAATCCAATAAGAATGGAAAATTTTGGTGTAAAAAAAATAGCAAGTCAATAAAACTAAATTATTAAAATAAAAATATAGAAGAAGAAAGATTGTTAACCCAAAAGCTTTTCTTTTGCAGATACTCAGGAGCAGTGTGTGGCCTGGCCTTTGTGTTCATCTACCCGTCTCTCATCTATATCATTTCCCTCTACCAAGAAGATCGGCTGACGTGGCCTAAATTAATCTTTCACGCTTTCATCATCATTTTAGGCTTGGCTAACCTGATTGCTCAGTTTTTTATGTGATTTGTTCTAGTTTTTCCCAGATCTTTCATGGTATTTTGTGCTTTGACAACAGTGCCACATATATTCACTTGTAAATGCTGTTGTTATTGTAATTCTAAGTGTTGTCCTACATTAACTTGAAAGCAAGGGGAAAAGCAATCCATTAATAAGGATCTTTCTTAAAGTAGAAGGGCTGGGGGGGGCGGTGATAAGGAGGATCTTAGTCTTTCACATTTCTCAGAACATTTAGCTCATCAGTTTCTCTGCAGAGCAGAAGTACGTGTCTTACGAAAAAATCGTGCTCTATTTTTCTTTTGGCCATTGAAGGTAGGAGTTTATTTTGGCCACAGTAAAGATTCACAATATGTCCCTGCAACATATTGCCAGATCTGGTTTCTGTTTGTTGTTTCACAATGTTCAGTTTAATTTAATAATGCCCTTGAACGTTCTTATACATGGACAGCAGAATTTTGCCTCATGATGAATTTTTCAACGAATGCTTTACTAGACTAAAAAGCAATATGGAGCTTTGTTTTATTTACTTGACCGTTTTAAAGCTGAAGAACCCCATGTTAGACTTCTGTTGAATGACTTTACCTTTTTAAATTTCTTTCAATGATACTCTTTTCGCTTTTGACCTGTTACTTGGCATGGTCAGAGAAGTGTGTGTGTGTGTGTGTGTGTGTGTGTGTGTGTCTGTGTGTGTTTGCATGTTTGCATGCTGGCTCATGCAATACAGTGATCAGATGTGAACACACTTCTTATTACATAACTGTTAACCTTAGATGTTCTTTTCTCTCATCATTGCTTTGAATTTTGAACTAAATTATGTTTGGACGTTGTTGGGGGGATTTTCCCCCTTGATGTGGTTAAACCTTAGTTGTTCTAAAGTTATCTTATTTACTGCACAACTGAGGACATTACAAAGTTAAAAATGGGTTATGTTTAGCACAAATTTTCTTAGAAAGCCTCTAGGTGCTAATACTAAACCAGATAGAATTAAGAAAATGGAACTAAGGTTAATGTCTGCGAATTATCATCCAGATTCATTTTTATCATCTTGAAACCTATCCATTAAAAAAAGACATTATTAAAGAGAACTATGCCAACTTCTGACTTTACCATTTTATTACATTCTAAAGACCAGTAGTTATGCAGAAATGGGTTTTATTCAAAGTTGAGGAGCAACTACATCTTTACCTACTTACCAAATGATATGTATCATTATATAACTGCCTGCCAAACCCCTGAGAATTATGACCCAGCAGTCGACACATAACCTTACCCACCACAGCCAGTGTTAGTCCCGCCTTGCACCTACCATTGTCATAAATGGGAAATGTCTGATTATAAAGGAATTGTAATTGAGGTGTAGGCATAATCACTTTATTTGCCTGAAACATATTTTGCAAATGGAATGAAGCAGCAGATATGCAGCATAGAAATAGAAGAATTTTCTGTTTCCACTTCAAGTTCATGTAGGGAAATTTTTATTCATGTTTTGATTTGTTCATCTCAATAAATAATTTTTATAATATCTTCATGGGGCAATGAATAAGGATGACAGGAGAATTGATGCCTTTGAGCTGTGGTGCTGGAGAAGAGCACTCAACATCCCATGGACAACTAAAAGAACAAACAGATATGTCTTGAGGAGGATGCAGCCGGAGTGCTCCTTGAAGGCAAAGCGTCATCTCACATACTCTGGTCATCTTGCTAGGAGAGAGTATGTTGCTCTCCTGTTCCGTGGAAAGGGACATCATGCTTGGAAAGGTGGAGGATCAACAAAAGAGAGGAAGACCCTCAATGAGATGGACTGACACAGTGACCGCAGCGGTGGGCTCAGGTGTGTCAGAGATGATGGGGATGGTGCAGGACGGGAGATGGCTCACATCTGTTGTTCCTAGGGTCGCTGTGAATTGTACTTGACTCAATGGCACCTAACAACAATGACATAAATAGATAATTGCTTAAACTACAAAAATTAAAGACAAAAATTTTCTAAGACATCATTCGTATTCTTAAGTAACTGTTTATTAGGTAAAGGAATTATAATACATAATTAATTATAGAACAGGGCAATATATTTTGGAAAGGGAGGGAGAGGGAGAAACAATAGATCCCTTCCAGGTGGAACCCTCAGGAAGATCTGGTCAAGAGAAGTAAAACTTTGTTCTTGTTCTGTGACCTCAAATCAGGACTGATTTGTAGCTGACCCTCTGGCAGATTTCAGAGGTTGTAAATCATGGGAGAGGGAAGGAGATTGGCCATCTTTTTCCTGAGGAGCAGCTGGTGGATTCGAACCACTTGCCTTTGGCTTGATAGGACAACACCTTACCACTAGGCCACCAGAGAAGGAAAGCAGCAAAGGCCCATCCTCTAGCACCTCTGATAACTGTCCAGAATGTTGAACTACTTGGTGCATTCAGTGTTAAACTGCTTGATACAGTCACAGCTTGAATCGTGTTAAGTCAGTGCTTTCATTTTTACAAATGTCCTCAAAAATAAGTTTTATGCAATATCTCTAACTACTTCTGTATGCTCTTTATTACTTTCTTTGTATTTTAATACACTTTGCCTTTGTGTCTGACTCTTGGGCAGCAAAGCACAACTGATTAATGAGAGAAATAATGAATAACATATTGGGCAGTGCAAACAGGAAAGTTCTGTGCTGTATTTTCTCCTAAGATGGATTTATTTAATATTAATTTTTTAAATGTCAGATGTTTGAGCTCATTGGTAAAAGCAGAACATACTGTGTAAAATGTACACCAACACATTTTCCTTACGTATCACTGACCTATTGCTTTTTAGAATCTCTGTGTGTGTGTGTGTTTTCCTGCACAGTTGCCCCCTACTTTGAGTGTCCAGAAGCAAATCCAAATTTGATTGACACCTAGACAATAGCATGTTGCATTAGTTTGTGCTCCAAAGTGAAATTAAGCCCCCCACGTGTACACAATCTGGCCTGACTGGCACCAGTTTTACAGTCAACTGCCACCCTCACTTCACATTATGTAAACACATGTTGCAAAACAGCTCTGACGGGAACCTCATAACCTAAACAGAATCTCTGAAATGTAATTTGTTGTCTTTTTATATAAAAGAAGAAATTAAATTGAAATTATTTTTAAGAAAAACAACTCTTGGATTTTGTTTGTGTCTTTCTGGGAAATGTAATTGACCTGATGCAGGAAGAAGCTGGACTCCAGTTTGCAGGTCAGACTTCTTTGTGACTTAGCACTTCTGTCTCCATCAGGCCCCAAAGAACATTTCCTAGGGTTGAGACCCTACAGAAGCATATGTCATATTGTGTTAACTGAAAATTAAAATGGTCATCCTGTTGTAACAGTAAATTGCAATAACCTTTTAGAATGAATTAAATGTTTTGGGTCAATATACCACAATATCTCAGTCAAATAGAATGTTATAATTTCCTATTTAAATTTAATAGCTCTGTTTATGCCCTCCCTAAGTAAACTTTCTTGCGGGGGTGAGGTCACTTTTTCTTTATTTCCCACCTCTTCCACTGAATTGAAGTAAATAGTCTTCTTGAAAACTCCACTCTCCTTATTCCTCCCAAGCTATACAGTACAGGCCAGGGTGGGAGAGGGGAAAGAATGTGCTAACCTCTCCGGACTTTTCCTCGTGGCTCTCAATCCTGAGTGATCCATTTATGGTTGGTCATAACAGTTACTCAGTATATATTCGTTTAATTGATCAGTTAATTAGGCAGGATTCTAATTGAATGGAAAAACTTAACTGCTATTCTGTTGACTTTTGTGCCATCTGCAAAAAAAATTCAAAGCAGAGCTGAGTTAGCTGTGTCCAGGATTAGTCATCCAACCACTCCTAGATCATCTGCTTCCTAGATGCCAGGCCGTGTGCTAAGCATTGCGTATCAGTGAACAAACCAGACGTGGCCCGTGCAGGTTACCATCTGCCCTCCTCAGTACCAGCACTGGATCGTTTTCTCTAGGTTCCAATGAAGTGCCACATGTTTGGCCTTTTCTGTTGTCCTGCCTCTGTTGAATGCTGTGAAATAAGCACATGGTAGGTATATGATGAAACATTGAGTATAAGGTGAAGCTATAATGGTGATGCTATAATGTGACTTTGTAAAATGTACTGTATTTATCAAGATGCAACTGTTTTTTTAGTATCCTAGGATGTATAACAAGCATACATTATGCAGATGGCACAACCTTGCTTGCAAAAAGTGAAGAAAACTTGAAATACTTGCTGCAGAAGATCAAGGACTACAGCCTTCAAGCTGATTTACATCTAAACATCAAGGAAAGAATCCTCCCCAATGGACCAGTAGAACCAACAGGGCCATGGTAAATGGCCAGAAGATTGGAGTTGTTCAGTTATTTCACTTGAATCCACAATCAACATCTATGGCAATAGCAGTCAAGAAATCTAAAGATGTATTTCATTGGGGAATTCTGCTATTAAGAAGCCCTTTAAAGTACTGAAGAACAAAGATGTCAGTTTAAAAACTAAGGTGTATCTGATCCAAGTTATGGTCTGTCTTCAGTTGCTTCCTAGGCATCTGAAAATTGGACAAAAAATAAGATCAAAGAAGAGTCAGTGCCTTTGAATTGTGTTGAAGAAGAATGTTGAATATCCCGTAGAGAGCCAAAACAAATCTTAGAAGGGCCATCAGGATGTCTCTTGGAGGCAAAGATGGTGGAACTTTGTCTCATCACTGGGCCAATAGGCAGCACCATGATGGATGGAGAAGAGATTGAGGTTGTTAGCAATTACAGTTTGCTCGGCTCCTAAGTAAGCACTCTTTTTTTTTGTTTTGTTTTGTTTTTCTATATTTTATTAATTTTCATAAACATTTACAGAGATTTTGGGTTTCCATTCATTCATTGTTGCACTATTCTCTCTACCCTCCTCCCAGTTTGTTCTTGTCCAAATGCCACAGTGCTTGTCAAAGCCAGTTCTGATTAATCTTCTTTGTCAGTGTGTCCTTTGCCATTCCCTATCACTCCTCCCTGAGAGAGACTTCACCCTGAGTCATAAGGAAAAGGGGACGGCGTATTCTCTTAGCTACTTCCTGCTGAAAAGGGACGCTGTGGGTTTCAGGGTGAAGATCTTCCCTCACTACTCTAAAGGGCCCCTTTGGCAGTAGGAAACACATAGACTATTATGGAGATTGATTTTGGAATTTAGATGCACTCTTATTGATTGTGCTTGGCCGTACATGTTCATATCCTTGAAGATGTATCATGGGGGTGTTGCAACCTAGAAGACACAAATTTGACTAACAAGTTATAAGTACATGAGTCCAAAAAATTATGGAAAAGTAAAAGAAAAGATTCTTTCATTGTTTTACAAACCCTCCCCCAGGTCCCCTCCACCATGTAGCCCTTGCTCTAGTCTCCTGTGATGACAGAAATACCTAGTTATATATCTCTTTTAAACAGTTTTCTCCCTCCTCTGTTTCAGTGCAGTATACATTATTGAACCCATCTTACTCAGTCTCTCCACAACCCCAAGGACAGTCCCATTCTACAACAGTGGCATCATGTAATATTTGTCCTTTTGTGACTGGGATATTTCACTCAGCATAATGTTCTCCAGAGTCAACCATTTTGAATAATATTGCATGAGTTCCTTGTTTTTTAATGCAGCATAGTATTCCATTGTGCGAATATACCACAGCTTCTCTAGCCATTCGTTTGTTGATGGGCACTTAGGTTGTTTCCAACTCCTTGCTATTGTGAACAAAGCTGCAATAAACATGGGTGTGCATATATCTGCTTGGATGTCAGCTATGGTCTCTTCAGGGTATATTCCCAGTAGTGGAATTGCTGGGTCAAATGGTATCTCTATTTGCAAAGAAAAGTAATAAAATTTAAAGAAAAGAAAGATTCTCACCACTGGGCCAATTGGCAGCATTATTATGGATGGTGAAGAGATCAAAATTGTTAACAGTTTGAAGACTAAAGTATGCCTAATTCAGGCCATGATCTTCTCAATAAACTGCTATGCATTAGCAAACTTTACAGTGAATAAGGATGATAGAAGAACTGATGCCTTTTAGTTGTGATGCTGGAGAAGAGTACTGAATATCCTGTGGACTGCTAAAAGAACAAACATACATCTTGGAGAGGGTGTGGCCAGCATGTTCCTTGGAGGCAAGGATGATGAAGCTTTGTCTTTTATGTTTTAGACATGTAGCTAAGTGAGGCTGTTTCTTGGAAGGGGACATCATGCTTAGAAAGAAGGGAGATGAAGGAAAGAGAGGAAGACCTCCAACGAGAGGATGGATACTGTGGCGTGAGCAATGGGTTCTAGTGTCTCAGAGATGATGGAAATGGCACAAGACAGGGCAAAGTTCAGGTTGGCTGTTCATAGGGTCACTGAGTCATACACGGTGGCACATAACAATAACACTGAGGAAAGGTGGAGAAGAAAAGGAAAACCCTCAACAAGAGGACTTGACAGAGTGATTTTAACAATGGACTTGAACATGTGGGAGAGGGTGAAGTTAGCATAGTTAGCATAGATCAGAGTGTCAATCTTGTTCATAGGGTCCCTATAAGTTGTAGCCAACCCAATGGCCCCTAACAACAACAATAGAATAATCTTAATATTAAATTCTATGCAAATGGAGACCTAATTTAGATACCACAGAAGAGTGAACATAAATAACCTATTGGTGAAGATGATTGCATTCTGGATAAATCACTTGGGATTTTCACTATATTATTTGCATAGTCTTTATAAAGGTGTTTAGAATAAAGTGATGGAGAAAGAAGACTTGTAGAAATATGTGTATTCATATTTTAGAAAAGTGAAATGTACAAGAAACATTTCTGATGAGAGAGAGAAATCCAAGGTTGTAAGGACATATATCCAGGTATTGTGGAGCCTGTAATTCATATATCATGAGGTACTCTCTTTAAGGAAATAATACGGAATTGGGCCCAATTTAGGAAGGAAACACATACAAGTGAGAGACCAAGCTTTAGCTTCTTAAGCTTTAGGGTTAATCACACATAAAGTGCACTCTTAGAACAGAGGGATTTGGAGGCAGGGTCATACTATTAAAAAACTGAAGAAGTTGTCATGAGAAAAGGTTTCCACACCAAATAGCGACTTGTGCAGCCTTTCAGTTTCTGTGGGATATGTCCCGCTCTTAGTTTCTCTGCTGCCTTGAAGAAAATAATGACTTTGCCAAACTTGAGCTTTTATTTCTGATGGAGTTTAATTTGAGAAAAATAACATGGGTTACAAATTCAATAATGAATTTGTTCCTTGCCTTCAAGTCAGAACCGGCTCCTAGCAGACGTCACCACCAGTGGAATTTCTGAGGCTGTAACAGCAAGGGAAAAGATTGCCCACCTTTCTCCTGCAGAGCAGCTAGTGGATTAGAACTGCCTGCCAATCCAACTCCTTACACAAGAGGCCACAAAGTTTGATCAAGGTATAACACTTTTTTAGTTTGGATAAATTTTCCCTGCAGGTGAACCTTCAGGCTATTTTTTCATTTTAATAGAATTTTAAGAGTAAAAAAATATTATTGTTTATTTTTCCAGTAACTCTTTTACATTCTTAGACTGTATTAGGAAAAGAAACCTTTTAAGAGATCTTGATGGAGAAAACAAGCTACCAAAAAGTATACGAGAGTAACATTTATTTGTTAGAGAAACAGTATTAAATAACTATTAGAGAATATTTTAATAGTGAATAATATTAAAGTATTTACACTAAAGCAGTGTAAACTAATTAAACTATTTGTGCTCCACTAAAGTAGTATCAAGTTAAAGGGATCAACTTGAAGATTTTCTAAGAAATTAAAAAGTCATTAAACTCCTTAAGGATGGGAATCTGAATTTTTATCCAAATACAATAAATAATTACTATGCAGTACTGTAATTCTTGATGCAATAAAATTTTATTGCTTGTCCTAGACTTAGGAATGCAAATTAGTCATCCTTCCCAATGCTGTCAGAATTCTCTTTATTTATATGAAACTGATTATGTCCCTCCTCTGTAAGATCTTTGGAGTGGGCAAGGGCCTTTGTAGCAGCTCTCAAAGGGAAAACTGCAAATAAACATGAAAAGAAAGGGGAAATGTGCCCAAATGAACTACAGATATAACATGGATTAATCTCAAAAACATTACACTAAGTGAAAAAAGCCAGACACAAAAGACAGTATTGTATCATTCCATTTGTATGAGACGTCTAGAAAGGGCACATTCTAGAGAGAGAAAGTAAAAAATAGTTGCCTATGTATGGTGACAGGGACTACCTATAGTGGGACATGAGGGAACATTCTGGGCTGATACAAATGTTTTAAATTATGATAATTATTGACTAATATTACCTGTTTTTATGTGCCATAAAGTCACCTACAACTCATAGTGACAATGTATACAACAGCTCTGAACCCTGCTCTATCCTGAGCCAACTTTACTGTCTCTGACACACCAATTCCCATTACCCTAGGCACTGAGTCAATCCATCTCATCCAGAGTCTTCCTCTTTTGCATTGTCCCTCCATGCTCCCAGCATGATGTCCCTCTCCAAGGACTGGTCCCTCCTGGCAACATGCCCAAAGTATGTCCCATGGAGCTTGAGAATCCTTGCCATCAAGGAGCACCCTGGTTTCACTCCAAGATAAACCTGGTGGTTCTAGCTGTCCATAGTATATTCAATACCTTTCTCCAGCACCACAGCTCAAAGTCATAAATTCTTCTGTCATCCCTATTCATTGTCCAGCATTCTGATGCATAGCAAGTGATTGTAAAGACCATGGGCTGGATACAGTGCACCTTAGACTCTAGACTGACATCATTGCTCTTTGGTACATTGGAGAGGTACCTTACAGCAGACTTTCCCAATGCAATTCATACTTTTATTTCCTGGCTGTGGATACCAAAGTGTTGATTGTGGAGCCAAGCAGACTAAAGCAGTTAACAATCGCAATCTCTTCACCATCCATTGTGATGCTGCCAATCATCCCAGTGGTGAGAATCCTTGTTTGCTTAATGTTGAGCTTCAATCCATATTGAAGGCTGCAGTCCTTGACCTTCTGCAGCAAATGCCTCAGCTCCTCCTTAGTTTCAGCAAGGAGGGTTGTGTCATCTGTATAATGCAGGTTTTTAACCAGTCTTTCCCCAGTCCTGATGCCATTTTCCTCCTCATAGAGCCCAGCCTCCCAGATAATCTGAAAAGCTTATGGAGATACATCCCTGACATACATTCTTCCCGATTTTAAACCGTGCAATATTTCTCTGCTCTGTTATGACAACTATCTCCTAGTCAAAGTATAGATTTGCATAAGCACAAAGAAGTGTTCTGGGATTCCTTTCTCAGAGTTAGCCAGTTTCTTGAGACTCACACAGTCAAATGCCTTTGCATAGTCAATTAAACACAGATACGCATTCCTTCGGTACTCTGCTTTCAGCCATGATCCATCTAACATTTAGCTATAATATCCCTAGCACCACAGCCTTTTTTAAACCCAGCCTGCACATTTGGAAGTTCTCTGTTGATGTGCTGTTCCAGTCATTTTTGGATAATTTTCAGCAGATTCTTGCTTGCATGTTATATTAATGATATTGTTCAATAATTTTTACACTCTATCACGTCACCTTTCTTAGGAATGGGAACAAATATGGATCTCTTCCTGTCAGTTGGCCAAATGATTGTTCTCCAGATTTCTTGGCACAACTTGGTGAGCACGTCCAGGGTACTGTGTGTCTGTTGAAATATGTCAGTTGGTATGGCATCAACTCCTGCGGCCTTGTTTGACTGTTTGTTATGGGAAAACCAGAAATAACCCAAATAGGTACTAGTCGAACTGACCCATAGCTGACCCTCTAGCAGATTTTTAGAGGCAGTAAATCACACAGAAGGAGATTGCCCATCTTTCTTCCATGGAACAGTTGATGGATCCAAACCATTTGCTTTCTGCTTGGCCTTACCACTAGCCCACCAGCGCTCCCGAGGTATAAAACAGGAAATAAATTGTGGACTGTCCAACTACTAGAATAACCTTTGTTGTTGTATTGTTGAGTACTTTTGAGTCAGAACCACACCATAGCTGACCCTCCAGCGGGTTTTCAGAGACGGGTTATTGAATGGGAGGAGATTGCCCATCCTTCTCCCTCAGAGCACTGGTGGATATGAATCTCATTCCTTTGGGATTTCAGTGCAGATTCTTACCCCTAGGCTGCCGTAGCTCCCTATATCAGACAATATTCCCTGGCTATTCATAGCCTTTGGTTTTACTTCTAGGTCTCTGCACCACTTTGAATTGGTTTTTTTCTCTGGTGTGAGGTGTGGATCTTGCTAAGTGTTCTGCAGATGGTTTTCCAATTTTGCCAGCACCACCATTTGTTAAAGAGACTGTCATTTCCCCACTTCACTGGTTTCATTTCCTTGACAAAGATTAGTTAACCACAGGTGGAGGAGCTGATTTCTGGGTTCTAAATTCTATTCCATTGATCTATGTGTGTGTCACTCTACCAGTGCTACGCTGTCTAGACCACCATGGCTGTGTAGTAGGATTTTAGATCAGCTATTTCACTTTTCCAGTAGTGTTTTGCTTATTCAGGGTCTCTTTCCATTCCAGAGAAAATTACTGTTTTTGTTAGGTGCCATTGAGTATGACTCATAGCAACCCTCTGAACAAAAGATCTGAACTCTGTTTTATCCTGTGCCATCCTCACACTTCCTGACACACAAGAGTCCATTTTAGCAGTCGCCGTGTCAATCCACCTGGTTGAGGTTCTTCCTTTCCTTCGCCGACCCTCCACTGTTCCCAGCATCATGTCCTTCTCCAGGTAGTAGTCCCTCCTACCAACATGCCCAAAGTATGTGAGACAAACACTCATTATTCTTGCCTCCAAAAAGCACTCTAGCTGTACCCTCTCCAAGATACATCTGTTTTTTCTCTTGGCAGTCCATGGATTGTTCAGTACTCTTCTCCAACACCACAGCTCAAAGACATCAATTCTTCTGTCATCCTTATTGGTTTTTCAGCTCTCAGCTGCATAGCAAGTAATTGGAAAGACCATGGCCTGAATCAGGCATCTTTTAGTCCTCAAATTTAAATCATTACTCCTTAATAATTTGGAGAGGTCTCTAACAGCAGATTTTTTTCAGTGCCCTGCTTGCTGAAAGTGAGGAGGACTTGAAATACTTATGGCAGAAAATCAAGGAATGTAGCCTTCCATATGGTTTACATTTCAATGTCAAGAAAACAAAGATTCTTACCACTGGATCAATAGGCAGTATCATGATGGATGGAGAGGAGATTGAAACTGTCAACAGCTTCATGTTGCTTGGACACACAATTAACACTTGATACCCACAGTCAGGAAATATTGTTGTTAGGTGCTATTAACTCACCTGTGACTCATAGGGACCCTATTACAGCCCTAAAACCTGCTCTATTCTGTGCCAATCTTGTCTCTGACACACCTACCTTCATTACCCAAGTCAGTCACTGAATCAATCCATCTCATTGGGGGTCTTCTTCTCTTGCACTGTCCCTCCGTTCTCCCAAACATGATGTCACTTTCCAATATCCGAAGTAGATCAGACAAAGCTTCAGAATCCTTGCCTCCAAGGAACAACCTAGTGTCAACCTTTCCAGGATGAACCTGTTTGTTCTTTTAGCAGTTCATGGTGTAGTCAATACTCGTCTCCAATTTGGCTTCTATCATCACTAGTCATTGTCCAATTTTCTGATATATAGCAAGTAATTGCAAAGACTATGGTCTGGATCAGGTGCACCTTAGTATCCAGACTGACACCATTGCTCTTCAGTACTTTGGAAAGGTCTCTGAAAGCAGATTTTCCCAATGCAGTTCATCTTTTAATTTCCATTATACCTAATGTTAGATGGATCTTGGCTGAAAACAGGGAATACCAGAGGAATGTCTATCTGTGTTTCACTGACTATGCATTTGACTGTATGGATCACAACAAACTGTGGCTGAGAAAAATTGGAATCCCAGAACACTTTATTGTGCTTATGAGAAACCTATACTTGGACCAGGAGGCAATCATCAGAATAAAGTAAGGAAATACTGCATGGTTCAAAATTGGGAAGTGTGTATGCTAGGGGTGTGTCCTATCTCCATAGCTTTTTGAACCTTTATGCAGAACAGGTTATCTGGGTGGCTGGGCTCTATGAGGATTGGAAAAAGACTCATCAACAATCTGTGTTATATCTGTGTTATACAGATGACACAATCCTTCTTGCTGAAACTGAGGAGGACCTGAAGCCTGTGCTGCAGATGGTCAAGGACTACAGCCTCCAATATGAATTGAAGCTCAACATCAAGAAAACAAAGATTCTCACCACTAGACCGACTGGCATCATCATGATGGATGATGAAGAGATTGATCTGGGAGGTTGAGCACTATGAGGAGGAATGTGGCATTAGGATTGGAGGAAGACTTATCAGCAACCTGCATTATGCACATGACACAACTTTGCTTGCTGAAACTGAGGAGGACTTGAGACATTTGCTGCAGATTTTCATGGAACTCTTATTCACTGTTGGTAGGAGTGTAAAATGGTGCCACCACTCTGAAAGGCAGTATGGCAGTTTTTCAAAAAGTTGGAAATAGAAACATCATTTGATCCAGCAATTCCACTACTGGGAGTATATCTAAAGAAACCAGAACTGCCACCCAAGCAGATATATGCACACTTATGTTTATTGCTGCTTTGTTCACAATAGCAGAGTTGGAAACAACCCAAGAGCCCATAAACAAACAAATGGATAGAAACACAATGGAATACTATGAAGCACTGAAAAATAAAGAACTCATGAAATATACAAAATGGAGGACAACACGTTGAGTGAAATATCTCGACACAAACAAATACCATCGTACCATTGTACCATTTATGTCATCGAAACCCCATTGTACTCTCCCAAGAAAGTCTATTTAATGCTTTATATTGGGGAGGAGGGGGAGGGGGATCTTCTTTATAAAACTCAAAGAAGACCAAAGATGGAAAGCAGAATAAAACAGGACTGACATAGGTTTTGGAGGGGAAACTAAGAAAAGGGGATAAATAATGTACACTGCATTGAAACAGATGAGGAAAAGAATTGTTTAAAGGGGATATAATATTAGGTATTATTTGCATGGCAAAAGTCCAGAATAAGCTGTATAGTAAAGTGGATGGGAGATGGAGGGCTGTATAACAATGAAAGAAATTTTTTCCCCCCTCTCAAAAAGAAAAGTGAACTGGACTTGATGGAGAGGAGTGGGTAGGGAGAATAATGTACAACAATGAATGAATAAAAATCCAAATTCTCTATAATCTTTCATTATAATCTCAATAAAAAAATAAAAACAGATTCTCACCACTGGGTCAATTGGCAGCATTATGGTAGATAGTGAAGAGATTGAGATTGTTAACAGCTTCAGTTTGCTTGGCTCCACAATCAACATTCTTGGCAGCCAGGAAATCAGAAGATTAATTGAATTGGGGGAATTTGATGTCAGGGACTGCTCCAGAATACTCAAGAGGAAGGATGTCAGTCTGGAGGCTAAATTACTCCAGATCCAGGCCATGGTCTTTGCAATTACTTCCTATGTATCAGAAAGCTGAACAATCACTAGGGATGATAGGATGAGAATTGATGCCTTTGAGCTATGGTGCTGGAGAAGAGTATTGAACATACTGTGGACTGCTAGGAGAACAAACAGGTTTGTCCTGGAGAGGGTGAAACCAAGGAAACCCTTGGAGGCAAGGATTCTGAAGCTCTTTCTGACATGCTGGGAGGATCAAGGGGACAGAGCAAGAAAAGAAGACCCTCGATCAGATGGATTGACTCAGTGACTGGAGTGTTGGGTGTGGGTGTGTCGAAGATGATGGATGAGGTTGTCTAAAGATAGAGCATGGTTCAGGGCTGTTGTACATAGGGTTGCTATGAGTCCACAAGTTACTCAATGGCACTTAGCAACAACAGCAATCCTTAAGCATGGTACATTCTTACATTTTTCCAGATCTCTTCTTGGTTCTTGTAGTAATGTAATTTTCTTTGTATAGGTATTTTGTATCTCTAGTTAAATTTGTTTCCAAGTATTTCACCTTGTGATTAGCAATAGTAATGAGTACTGTTTTCTTAGCTCCATTTCTGTTCTGTAGAGAAATCCAATTGCATGTTTTTCTAGTATCCTGCTACTCTGCTAAATTAGTCAAATTTGTTCAATAGTTTTCTCACTGAATCTTTATGGTTTTCTATGTATATTATTGTATCATTGGCATATAGAGATAGTTTTACCTTCCCCTTGCCAATTTGTATATGGCTTATTTCCTTGTCTTGCCTTATTGTTCTTGCTAATACTCAAATGCAGTGTTGAAAAGGAGAGGTGATAATGGGCATCCTTGCCTAATTTCTGTTATCAAAAGAAATGCCTTTAATTTCTCCCCTTTGAAAACAACGCTGGCTGTTTATTTTACATATATACTTTTCACCATGTTGAGGAGATACCCCTCTATTCCTGTTTTATTGAGTGTTTTAATCAAGGAGCATTGTTGGATATTGGCAAAGGTTTTTTCTGCATCAATTAATAGGGTACTGTAATTCTTGTTTTTTGCTTTGTTAAGGTCACCTCGGATAACAGCAAAGGAGTCCTCTTCCAGGTCAGACACAGCGAAACCCCTCGGGCCAGAAAGGAAAACATAATCTACACAAGAGTTTTACAGGACACGT
>NW_006399829.1:10501627-10503024 GCF_000299155.1 Elephantulus edwardii
AAAAAGTAATCAGAAACCTTATTAGCTTTAACTTGCTTTTACAAATGTCCTAAGAAATCTTGTGTTAAATATTATTTTCATACAAAACCCCAATAATTTTTTAATAACTTGACATCTGATCTCTGTAGTTTACATACACACATTAGTTTGTCTCTAACTAGGAAATCAGACTAGTTAACACATTAAGTGTTAATAAACATAAAGGCAATAACTAATCAATCACCTTGTAACAGAAACAGTGCACCAGTTTCAAGTTTTGGAGGCATTAGAGCTGACACACTAACGCAGGCGCTCTGCTACAAAGGAAGAGACCAAACACATTTATTGGATTGTTTTCTGCCGCAGCTGCCCTGTGGCCACCCAAACAAGGATTTCTCCTAAAGGAAAACTGCAGCACAATTCGATCAGGTTCAATCAGTGCTGAACTTGGGCCAATCCTTTTGGGTTTCTTCCCCTATTTCTTACTCTTTTTTTCTTTCCCACCACCTCCTACACCCTGCACTGGTGCTGTATTATTAAAAGCATTAAGTACCTGGAATTTATGCTTCAGATCAAGAGAGTATTTGAGTAATTTCCAATGATGTACACCTCTTTGTGTAAAGAAAGTTTTGTGATGACGATTATGTAAAAAAAAAGTTATTTCAACAATGTGACACATCAGGTATTAGCAATCACAGAGCCATGACCTGGACACTCAGTGGTCTCTAAATTAGGCACATGTGAAATGCTAAAAGATGTGCACAGCTGATCTGTGAAGTTTACAGTGCTGCAGAATTCAGAGAGTGACTTTTCTATTAACCTAAATAGCCCACATAGAGCACACGAAATCACAAGACTCTGGAAGGCATTTCAGATGCAATTAATTAGTGCTTTTTTACTAAGTTACAAAATATTGGCAAACCAATACAGTACTTTTAAACACAACAGAACCCTATCTTCTTGGAATTTTAGATTACTTTGGTGAAAAGTTTCTCTCAAAAAATCTCACCAAAATACCAAATCAAAACACTGTGGTCTTAACAGAATAAGAGTAAGATAATTGAGGCAAATCAATATTGCTTTGAAAAGTCTCAATTTTCTCCTTTAAAGTGAGTTTCTTGGTGCGTGCTGCCGAGTGCAGGCAGCCTCTGGACCCCAAGTAGCTTAGCCTTGCTGTAGGGTTGGTCAAAGCCCAGCAGAATTCCCACAACCCAGAAGCTTCACCTTTTAATTCTAGGAGACCCAATATGGTGTTATCGATTTCAGTGCACTTTTTAAATAATCGTTACATTTCCACAAAAACACTGGATACTTCAGAATTAGGCTGTCATCAAACAACACTATTTTTTTTAATGATCCCTTAGTTCAAAGACCTGCCCCTGTTTGTTTTTATCAAAGTCACGTAGACACTCTCCAGC
>NW_006399829.1:10507264-10507853 GCF_000299155.1 Elephantulus edwardii
TCTCAATCTGAATGTTCAGATTTAGAGGAGTATCTGACAGACAGCAATTTGTGGAGTGGTGAAAGATAAATCCCTCATTTTGGAGTTGTCTAGGTTTTCATATTTCTTATAGTTTTTCATAATGTTTTATTATTGACTTTATTTCAGTTTGCTCTGTTGTGACATTGCCCCTTTCATTCCTTCTATTAGAATTATTTGTATCTTTTCCTTTGTTAGCTTTGCTAGTGATTTGTCAATTTTATTGACTTATTTGAAGAACCAGCTCCTGAACTTGTTGATAGTTTCCTTTGTTTTTCTGTTTCCTATTCCATTTATTTCTGCCCTAATTTTCATTACTTCCTTTCTTTCTGATGTTGTCAGGGGGTTTTGCTGTTCTTTTTCTACTTGTTCAAGATGTTGGGTTAAATAATTGATTATAACTTTCCTTATTTTTTGATGTGTTAACTTATTGCTCTGAATGGACCTCTAACACTGCTTTTGCTGTATTCTAGAGGTTTTAGTAAGTTGTGTTTTCATTCTAATTTCTTTCAAGGAGTTTTTTATTTCTCCTATTACCCAGTCATGTTCAAGCAGGGTGTTGTTCACCTTC
>NW_006399829.1:10507953-10515616 GCF_000299155.1 Elephantulus edwardii
TTAAAGTTTTCCTTTTTATCTCTCTGTATTCTGAAATTTCAGAATGTGTTGTTTTTAAGAAAAAAGTAATAAAGGTAGTTGGAGATTTTTCCTTTAAAAAAAGAAAACGTCTTATAGTGACTCCTCATCACTCAAAGATATAGTATATGGCCCCTTAGAGTACTAGCAAAAGTGCTTTGGGCTCTCACAGCATGGCAATTATACATGGTGAAAACCTACGATCATTTCTATACTTTTTGAATATTATTAGAATATTACATAACTTTGAATATTATTACTCTGCCTACAACCATTGAACAAGCACATCTCCTCATTTCAGGTTTACTCATCTTATCCATTCTTTTTCCAATGTTTTATTCCTTTATGAATGTCAAGAGTCTTTAGAACAATTTTGTCTGCAAGTTAGAATGAACCAAACTACAGAGGTAAATAGTTTGTAAGAGTAAATAGTTTGGTATCCAAGGCTCTTCTTCGTTATAATCAATCTTTCCATGTTCATCTCACTCCAGTTCACATGAAACTATTTGTTCTTCTGCTCTGGGCTTTTATTCCATCTGCCTTTATTGTGTCCTGGGCTTGAAATGTCACTTCCCTTTGTTCATTTGGGAAACCAAACCTCTCTTGAAAATCACCTTTCTTAACTTCCTCCCTGATGATTGAAGTGCTTTGTTTTCTGTGCTTTCCAGCACTTCAAACGTGCTCTTTTGTAACATTTGTTAGTGTTTTAATTATGGTTTGTGTTTTGGTTTCACAACCAGATCAATCTGAGCTTTGTACCCATGGGATTTAGCCCGCCATCTGCAACAGAAGAGGGACTTGTGATAGGCTTCATTTGATTGAGGCCACCGAAATAGACCCAGTCTTTGCACTTAAGGGACTTGCAGTCTAGTTGTCTGTTTGGTGCCACAGAGTCAACTAATAACTCATTGATTTGAGCCCTGCCCCATTCTGCACCATCTTCATGATCACTCTAGTTAGGGAGAAAGATATATCTAATTTATGAACTTCTTGTTGTTGAGTACTGTGGAGTCAGAAGCGACCCATGGCTGACCTTCTGGTGGTTTTCAAAGGCAGTTCATTGCCCCGGAAGAGATTGCCCATCTTTCTCCTGCAGGGCAGGTGGTGTATTAGAACCACAGGACTTTGGAATTGTAGCACAGATTCTTACCACTAGGCCACCAGAGCTCCAATTGATGTACTAAGGCCTGAAATAAAAAATGTACTTACAACTAAAATAAAATATGTAAACGAGAGCAGAGAGAAGGTGAGCACTTTTGAGAAAGAGCAACTTTGCATGCTGTCAAGGGCTCTCCTACTATGCTCATACCTTGTTTCCACTCTCAGCTTCCTCCTCACTGTCAAGAATCATAGACAATGACTTTCCTTGTGAGGACACTCAGTTGTCCTTTTACCTCCTGGCAAGATACTGACCTGGCTAGATATCTGAGTGGCAACAAGAAGTGCCCAGTGAGTCATGGGAGACCTGGACTATAAAGCCCTGCCATACAATATCTGAGTGACACATCAGGTTCTCAATTTGGAAAAGGAGTGGCAGTGGTGAAATGGAGTTCCTACGTAGTGCCAACTGCCAATAACCTCATTTTTAAGAAGAAAGTAATAAAGGTTGGTTGTTTGTGTTTTCTTAAAAGAAAGAAAAATGTCTTTCACTGGCTCCTCATCATTCAAAGCTATCATTTATGGCTCCATTTAGAGTAATAGCAAAAACAATTTGGACTCTCACACAATAGTAATTGTACATAACAAAAAGCTATGACCAAGACACTAACCAGAAGGTTGGTGGTTTGAGCCCTTGAGAGGCAACTTAGAAGAAAGGCTTGGTGATCAACTGCCTCCAAATCAACCACTGAACTCCCTGGAGAATATAGTTCTACCTGACACACCAGAGGGTCCCCTTGAAGTCAATTCCCTGGGAGTCGGTCACTATACCACTAAAGTGCTTGGTGAGCAGCACTTTCTCAATCCTTCACGGCAGGAAGGATCCTTCATGCTCAAATGATTCTGTCCTTGGTTTTCCATTCATACTCTTGCTTTCTACCAAGTCTCTTTTTTCCTTTTTGTATTCTACCACCAACTGGCAGATAGACAATAAGAAACAAACATTTATTTAGAAAATAAGATGAAGGAAATTTTTCCTGTTTTATTATCTGTAAAAGAGCCAAAGACCACTTCAGCACTAGAAGCATGGTTGTATTTAGTATATGTATTTGTCTATTTGTCATATTGTGGTGGCTTGTGTATAAGATCACATTCATCAGTTTTAGCCCTGGTGTGTGTGTGTGTGTGTGTGTGTGTGTGTGTGTGTGTGTGTGTGTGTATGAGCGTGCGTGCGCACATGTATATGGTATTTGTAATGATATTATTTCTCTGTCTTGGAGAGGGTGAAACCAAGTTTCTCCTGGGAGGCTAGGATTTTGAAGTTCTGTCTCACACAGTTTTGACACATGGCCAGGAGGGAGCAGTCCTTAGAGAAGGACATCATGCTTGAAAGGGTGGTGATACAGCGCAGGAGAGGAAGACCTCAGATGAAACGGATTGATAGGATAACTAGGGTAGCTATGAGTCACAGGTGACTGTATGTTGTTGTTATGTGCCATGATGGTCACCTGTACAACACCTCTGAACCCTTCCCTATTCTGAGCCAATCTCACTTTCTCCAACATACCTACACCCATATCTCAGTCATTGTGTCAGTCTATCTCATCTGTGGTCTTCCTTTCTTGCACTTTCCCTCCACCCTTCCAAGCATGCTGTCCTTCTCCAAAGACTGGTAGTCCTGGCCACATGGCCAAACTATGTGAAATGGAACTTTAAAATCATTGCCTCCAAGGAGTAGCTTGGTTTCATCCCCTCTGAGACTTATTTGTTCCCCTGGCAGTATGTTCATTACTCTTCTCTAACACCACAGTTGAAAGGTATTAATTCTTTTTCTGTTACCCTCAGTTACTGTCCAGCTCTCTGATGCATAATAAGTCATTGCAAAGATTGTGACCTAAATCAGGTGCACCTTAGTCTCTAGGCTCACATCGTTGCTCATTAGCACTTTGGAGAGGTCTCTGGCACCAGATTTCCGTAATGCAATTTGCCTTCAGATTTCCTGACTGCTGGTGCCAAAAGTGTTGATTGTGGAGTCCAGCAAGCTGAAATTTTTAACACCTCAGTCACTTCTCCATTTATCATGGGTGCTGCCAACTAGCCCAGGGGTGAGAATCTTTGTCTTCTTGATGCTGAGCTTCAATCCATATTGAAAACTACAGTCTACCTTCTGCAGCAAAATCACCAGGTCCTCTTCAGTTTCAGCAAGCAAGGTTGTACCATGGGCATAACACAGTTTGTTGATGAGTCTTCCTGCAGTCCTGATGCCACATTCCTCCTCATAAAGTCCAGCCTCCCAAATCATCTGTTTTGCACACAGATTGAAAAGGTATGAAGACAGGATCCATTCCTTATGCAGTCTTTTTCTGCATATATATGTGTACAGAAGTGTGTACACGTATGTGTATATACACACACACATTGTTGTTATTGTTGTGTACTGTAGAGTTGAACTGACCCATAGCTGACCCTCTGACCAGTTTTCAGAGGCAGTTAATCGCATGGGAGGAGACTGCTTATTCTTCTCCCACAAAGCAGCTGGTGGCCTTGAACTATGTGCCTTCAGAATTATAGCGCAGCTTCTTGCCACTGGGCCTTCAGATCATAGAGCCGGTTAAGTTTGTGGACTTTAAACATTCAAATGCATAAAAATACTAGGAAAAGTCAGTTAAAATATTTGGTATTTTTATTATCAGTATTCACCATAAATTGTTTTACAGTAATATTCTACATATGTTGTTGTTGTTATGTGCCATCGAGTCATCTGCAAATCATAGTGACCCTATGTACAACAGCCCTAAACCCTGCTCTATCTTGTGCCAATCTTATTGTCTCTAACATACCTACCCCCATTATCCCAGTCACTGAATCAATCCATCTCGTCGAGGGTCTTCCTCTCCTATAATGTAGACTTTAGTCTTGTGCCAAACAGCAGCTTAGATTACAAAACAGTGGTTCAAATGATATCAGTACTTAGCTGGTTCAAAACCAGAATGGGGGAATCTGCTCATAATAACTAAATTCAAAAGGAGCAGTTTTATTTTCCTATACATTATGAGAACTGAGCAATGAGTTTCTTGATATCATAAAGGCAGAAATAAAGCATTTCCCAAGTTATGGTGATGACAATGTGGGGTCAGGAGGCCATGAGTTTCATAAGTTACAGTGATGATAAGGATAGGGGAGCTGGTAGCTTACTAAAGTAAGTATCGGAGTTCAACTGGAGCTGAGCAACCTTGTGTGTATCAATTATTCATAAAGGCTGAGTTAACATAGATAATATAAAAATATTATAATATATATATATACACAAAAAATAAATGCAGGTACAATAACATTCTTGTTACCAGTACACACACTCTCGCATGTGTATGTATGCACATAAATATATGTATTCTTTTGTTTACATATACCTCCACTACTTATCTATGAGTTTGTTGTCCTGTGGTGGCTTACCTATTCCTTTAATACTGGAAGCTATGTAACAGTATTTCAAATATCAATAAGGGCACTCATAGTGAACAGGTTTCCATGGAGCTTCTGGACTAAGATATAATAGAAAGCTGAACTAGTCCTCACTTCTTTTTTTTTTTCTTTTTTTGTGTGTGTGAGTGTACTGTCAAATCAGATCTGACTGGTACAGGAGGAGATTGTCCCTCCTTTTTCCGGCAGAGCATCTGGTGGATTCGAACCGTGAGCCACTGGGATTGTAGTTGCAGCTCCTTGCCACTAGGCCACCAGAGCTCCCCTTAGTCCTCACTTCTGATTAATTGATCAGTGCAAACCATATGATAGCTGGACATAGTCTGAGAGATTTATTTTGTTGTTGATGAGAATATAGTGTGTATATTCACGAAAAACAAAAACCAAATCAGCAGTTCCTACATGTGCTACTCAGTAACACTGATTGCATTCTATGATTGTGCATTTTCGTCGCCTTTTCTAAATTGATCTCCCCTTCATTTATTTAAATCAGCTAAACCCAAGGTTCCTTTCTAATTGTTCCACTTACTGTTGTGAATTTTAAATCATATAGATAGTTCTCTCTTTTTTAGTTCCTTTTTAAAAATTGTCGTTTCATTCAATGATTTATACACATTTTATTTTCTAATATTAATTACACCACCAATTAGTTGCACTTTTCGTAGTTCATCCCTGTAATTCTCATTTCTCTTAGTCCTCTCTTACATCTTCCAGTCTTCAGGGGTTTATTCTTGAGCAAAGACTTCTTGTTTTTCTTTGTGTGGTTTTTATTTGTCTAAGGACTTTTACTTGTCAACAAATAGGTCTGCCTGTTGTTTGGCTTAGAGAATTAAAATCTTATTCTAAATGCTAAAATTAAAATCACTGTCATTGAGTCATAAATGACTCACAGCTGATCTTTGAGCGGTCAGGTGTCAGGGATCTCTCCAGAATACTGAAAAGCAACGACGTCAGTCTAGAGACCAAGGTGTGCCTAATCCAGGCCATGGTCTTTACAATTACATTCTATGTATGAGAGGGCTGGAAAATGAATAAGAATGACAGAAGAAGAATTGATACCTTTGAGTTGTGGTGCTGGAGAAGAATCTTAGTCATACCATGGACCACCAAGAAAATAAATAGATCTGTCTGAGAGAGGGTAAAACCAAGTTTTTCCTTGGAGGCTAGGATTTTGAAGCTCAGTCTCACATACTTTGGGCATGTGGCCAGGGGTGACGACCAATCCTTGGAGAAGGACATCATGCTTGGAAGGGTGGAGGGAAAGCACAGAAGAGGAAGATCCTGGATGAGATGAACAGATACGTAAGACAGACATTGGGAGTAGGTACGTTGGGATCAGTGAGACTGGCTCAGGACAGGGCAGACTTGGGAGCTATTGTACATAGGGTCGCCATGAGCTGCAGATGACTTGATGGCACATAACAACAACAACAACAGTTCCCTATTGTTAAACCCTTTCCTCTGCTTTGTTTTTTAAGTCTGTTATAATTTGTGTTGTTACAAAGCCTTGTCTATTTATTTTTAACTGTATTGATTCCTGTGAAAAAAATTGTTTGAAGTAAAATTTCTGGGTCAAAGCCTATGAACATGCTTTTAGTGTTTGAAAGATGCCCTGTAGGTGGCTAAGAGTTTAGTATTGAGCTGCTAACAATAAAGTTGGTGACTCAGCCCCATCAGGTACCCTGCAGAGTCCATGAAGACATACAACCTTGGAAACTCCACAGGGAGTTTTCATTCTGTTCTGTGGGGTTGCTAGGAGTTGGAATCCATTCAGTGGTAATGGATTTCTTTTTTATAAAAATTCAAGTGTTCTTAAATGTTACACTAATTTACACTCCATCAGTGCAATGAATTATTTGCTTGAACTCTATATTTAACTTACTGATTAGTCTAAGAAGCAACAAACCATGTCTTCTTGTTTCAGTCTGCACTCCATGTGATACGGTTTTTTTCTTGTTTGATGTGTTTGGGTTTTGTCACATTTACTAGTCATTTTTAGATTTCCTTTAATTGTTTATTATACAAAGATCCGGTCTAAATCATCTCAGACAGCCTTACTAGCCTGAACCTTGATTTCAATTGTTTTTCCTAATTTTTAAAGAAATCATTTACTTGGTTCCTTTGTGTCTGATCTTGTGATTAGACACTGTCAGACTACAAATCATAGTGACCCTATAATGAACAGCAGATCTGAACCTTGCCCTGGACAGCCTCACCATCTCTGAAATGTGCATCCACTTTGTTACAGGCACTGTGGCAATCTATCTTATCGAAGGTCTTCCTCTCTCTCTCTGACCCTACACCTTTCCTGACATTATGTCTTTTTTCAAGGACTAGCCCTTCCTGATGACTTTTTGCCCAATAGCTGAAGCTATTGTTGTTAGGAGTCAATGTCAAGTAGGGGTCAAGTATGTCTGACAGTGACCCTATGAACAACAGATCTGAACCTTGTCCTACTCTACACCAATCGCATCATCTCTGACGTACTTGAGCCCATTGCTCAACTGGAGCACAGGGAAGCTAATCAGATCTAATTTGATACAGAAATTGTTGTTGTTATACCATTAAAAAAATTGCTTTCGTTTATTCCATTAGCCCAAGGGGATTCTCTAAGAACAAAGCTAAGATTTGGAAAGGTTCCAGTGATTCTCCTTGACCTTGACCAACTTGACTAGATTCCATGCTTCCCTTGGAGCAGCCAAACTCTCTAACATCCATACTTTGCAGTCGTATGGAAATTTCTGACCGTTTTTGCATGTTTCCTACATCTTTTGTATTTTATACTTCTAACTCCACACCGTATTAGACACAGATAGGTACTGGGGAAATATTTTGTTGGTTGAATGAATAAAATTTCTGACAGAACTGGGCATTCATTGTAACAACTCAAATTACAAACAAACTAGAAGTAATTATCAGAGAAGATTTCTCCCACCTCTGTATAACTCTCTGAAGCTTAGCAGCTGTTCAGTAAATCACATGGGGGAAGTTATAGATTACATTACATAAAAATGTGAAAATCTGAATGTAACTTGAGAGGAGGTCACAAAGACCTCAACCTGACCAG
>NW_006399829.1:10517046-10517917 GCF_000299155.1 Elephantulus edwardii
AAAAGCATCAATTATTTTTAAGTCTTCTTTATTAATTGTTCAGATTTCTGATTCATAAAATCAAATGAAAGGATGACTTGGATGAGGTGTGCCTTAGTCTTTAAATGGATATCTTTGTTTTGCAGCGTTTTAAAGAGGTCCTTGACAGATTTGTACAATGTAACAGATTTTTTGGCTTTCTTGACAGCTGTTAGCATGCATTGATTGTGGATGCGAGTAAAATGAAATCCTTCAAACTTCAATCTTTTTTCCATCTATCGTGCTCCAGTTGATGTAAAGATTCTTGTTTCCTGATGTGGAGGTATAACCCATATTGAAATTGTAATATTTGATCTTTTGTAATAAATTATGGCATATAGATCTGGCAATGGGAAAAAATCTTAAGATTCTGGTAGCAAAAATAAGAGCATAAAACAAACAATTCACAAAAGAAGAAGTATAAATGATTAATACCCACAAAACAACAAAGAAACCACTTTTTAAGAATTAATGTTACAAAAAAAATTAATGTTACCAAAAAGAAACAAATCATTTAACTATAGTATTCATGATACCACAAAATAGAAACAAGTATACTACTTCTGCAGTCTATCAAGGATTATGATTACATCTCAACATCAAGAAAACAAAGGACCTCATTACAGGACCAAGAGTCAACTTTATGAGAGATGGAGAAAGGACTGAAGCTGTCAATGATTTCGTTTTCCTTGAATCAACAATTAACACCCTTGGTACTGTTGTTGTTGCGACCCTATGTACAAGAGCCCTAAATGCTGTTCTGTGCCAATCTCACTATCTCAAATGCACTCATTCCCACCACTCCAGTCACAGAATCGATCCATCTCATCAAAGGTCTTCCTCTCCTGCGCTG
>NW_006399829.1:10519362-10521564 GCF_000299155.1 Elephantulus edwardii
CTGTGTACTCCTTCCATCTTCTCTTGACACTTCCTGGATCATTTAACATTCTACCCAAAGTATCCTTAAGTATTGCCACCTGTGACTTGAATTTGTTTTTCAACTCCTTCAACTTAAGAAATGCTGAGTGAGACAGCTCTCTGCCCATTTCATTATACTATCTTGCTTTGTTGTCCTGGGATGCCTTTTGACATTTTCTTTTCAGCTCTTTGATTTCTTGGTTTCTTCCTTTAGCTTTGGCTTCTCTGCATTCTAATGCAATACTCAGAGTCTCATCTGACATCCATCTTGGTCTTTTCTTCTTTTTTACCTCTTGGTACTAGCAGTGAAGAAATCAGGAGAGGCATTGTACTGGCAAGTCTACTGTCAGGGACCTCTCCAAAATGATGGACAACAATGATGTCAGTTTGAAGGATAAGATATGCCTGATCAAGGTGGACCAGAGACCTGGGAATAACACCCCAAACCATAAAGTTCATAAAAGACAAACTGGGATCAAACTTAGAAGGCCTAATCTACGTTATAAAGAGACTGCCATATACAGCCAGAAATGCACAATCTGAAGAGGATAAAATTGATGAATGGGACCTTGTAAAGATAAAATCTCTATGCTCATCAAAAACTATTTCCAACGGGGTGAAAAGAAAATCTACCAACTGGGAACAAACATTTGGCAATACCACCTCAGATAAGAGTCTCATAACAAAAGTTTACAGAATACTCCTGGGCCTCCACAAGAAAAACGCTGATACCCCAATTACAAAATGGCCAAAGGACATGGAAAGAATTTTCACAGAGGAAGATAATTCAAATGGTCAGCAGACACATGAAGAACTGCTCAAAATCACTGGCAATAAGAGAAATGCAAATTAAAACCACAATGAGATACCATCTCACTCCAGTAACAGTGGCAAAGTTTAAACAGGGCAGCAGGTAATAAATATTGGAGAGGATGTGGTGAGATAGGAGCTCTTATACATTGTGGGTGGGGTTGTAAAATGGTACCACCATTCTGGAAGGCAGTTTGGTGCTTCTTCAAAAAGCTGAACATAGAAATTCCATATGACCCAGCTATTCCACTTCTTGGAATATACCCCAAGAAAATGAGAACTGAGGCATAAATGGAGATTTGTACACCAGTGTTCATAGAAACAATCCAGATGTCCAACCACAATTGAATGGATTGAGAAATTATAGTACATTCATACAAAGGAATACTACACAGCATGCAGGAGCAAGAACGGATGGGCTGGTGGGGGGAGGAGGATAATAATAGGGTTACACAATTTTGATAGGAGGGGGTTGAAGGAAATGGGAAAGATCAGTGTGAAATACAATGTATCTGGACTCTGTAAATATACAAGCTTGGTTGATTTTGGCAGGGGAGGGGGCGGGTTAAGTGCCTTACTTAGGCCATGGTCTTCTAAATCAACTGCCACACATCAGAGAGCTGAAAAGTTAATAAGGATGACAGAAGAAGAATTGATGCCTTTGATTTGTGGTGCTGGTGAAGAATACTGAATATCTCATAGATTACCAAAAGAACAAACAGATGTCTTAGAAAAAATACAGCTAAAGTGCCTCTTGGAGACAAAGGTGGTGAAGCTCTGTCTTTTATACTTTGGATATGAAGCTAGGCAAGGCTGTTCTTTGGAAAAGGACATCATTACTTGCAAAGATGAAGGATCAGCAAAGGAGATGAAGCCCCCAGCCAGATAGATTGACGTGTGCTCTAGTGTGTCAGGGATAGTGAAGATGGCAGAGGATAAGGTAGGGTTCAGATCGGCTGTTCATATGATCTCTATGAGTCATATTAGACTGGATGGTACCTATCAAACACCACCATCACTGACAAGCATACAACGAGATAAATGTAATCCTCAACACTGCCTCCTGATCTTAAAATTGATTCTTAAAGCACAAAACTATGTATGAACTCAGTTTTTTCTTTATGTATTTTAGCTATTTTTTATCTACCTAAGGAATCCTGGTCATGTAGTGTGTTCCAAATGGGTATACTAATCAAAAGGTTGGTAGTTCAAATAGAACAGCTTCTGGAGGGAGGAAGAGGAAGCAATCTTCTCCCTTCAAGGTTTACAGCCCAAGAAACTGAATGGGCAGTCCCCATGGATTAGAATCTTCTTGACAGCCATGTGTTTGCTTCTGATTTTCTGTTTTAGTAGTACACAGCAAAAGTCCTCT
>NW_006399829.1:10524414-10525156 GCF_000299155.1 Elephantulus edwardii
AGACACAGAAGAATTTAATGAAACAACATAAGAGCAAGAGCCTATGATGATGAAGAAAGAAGTTCAGGCTGCTCTGAAGGAAATAGCAAAAATTAAGGCCCAGGAATAGATGACAATTGACATATTTCAACTAACAAATGCTGCCCTGGATGTGCTCACCAAGAAATCTGGAGAACAACCACTTGGCCGACTGACTGGAAGAGATCTATATTTGTTCCCATCCCAAAGAAGGGTGACCCACAGAGTGTGGAAACTATATCATTGATTTCCCATGCAAGCAAGATTTTACTGAAGATTATCCAAAAACGACTGGAACAGCACATTAGCAGAGAACTGCCAGAAGTCCAGGCTGGATTTAGAAGGGGTCGTGATACTACAGATATTGTAGCTAATGTGAGATGGATCTTAGCTGAAAGCAGGGAATGCAAGAGGAATGTCTATCTGTGTTTCATTGATTATACAAAGACATTTGACTGTGTGGATCATAACAAACTGTGGCTGACTATGAGAAGAATGGGAATCCCAGAACACTTGATCATGCTAATGCAAAACCTATACTTAGACCAGCAGGCAGTTGTCAGAATGGAGCAAGGAAACACTGCATGGTTCAAAATTGGGAAGGGTGTACGCCAGGGATGCATCCTATCTCCAGACCTTTACAACCTATATGCAGAACAGATTATCCAGGAAGCTGGGCTGTATGAGAAGTGTGGCATCAGGATTGGTGGAAGATTCTTCAACA
>NW_006399829.1:10525976-10531797 GCF_000299155.1 Elephantulus edwardii
AACAATTTATAAAGCACTCTGATATCAAAGTTCTGTTTGGTGGTTGTTGCTGTCTGGTGGTTGTTGCTATGAGCCACCCAGTTGAATACAACTCACAGGAGTCCTATGAACAACAGATCTGAGCCCTGACCTATTCCTCACCATCCTCATGGTCTTTGATATGATCAAGAGATCAACTGTACTTTCCTCATTTGAATGTGTGTGGTGCACATGTAATCTGTTAACCCTTCATCTCATGTACTCACATCACCATCCAAAGAATATCATCAGTGACTACAGAAATAATTAAATTAGTTGTGCTATCTGAATTGCTTTTTTTTATGTTACTTATGCCATTTTAAAAAAATTAATTACCAATTCCCTATCTCTCCACAAGTGATGGTGGCCTAGTTGTAAGAAACTGCGCTGCAGTTTGAAAGGCACATGCTTCAAATGCAGCAGTTGTTCTAAAGGAAAAAAAGATGGGCAATCTCCTCCCATGTGATTTATTGCACCTGAAAACCTGCTGGAGGGTCAGCTATGAGTTGGTTCTGACTTGACAATCCACAACAAAAACAACCACCACCACCACCAGATCATTCCACAGAGATTGATGGAATGAAGTATTGCTTGGTCCTTTATGTTGTAGTCGTTATGTGCCACCAAGTTACTTGTGACTCATAGCAACACTGTGTACAACAGCTCTAAACACTGCTCTATCCTGAGCCAAACTTATTGTCTCTGATACACTTACCTCATTACCCCAGTCACTGCATCAACCCATCTTCTTCTCTTGTGCTATCCCTCTACTCTCCCAAGCATGATGTCCCTCTCCAAGGACTGATCCCTCCTTGAAACATGACCAAATTATGTCAGACAAAACTTCAGAATCCTTGCCTCCACGGAGCAGCCTTGATTTCACCCTGTCTAGGATAAACCTGTTTATTCTCCTAGCAGTCCATGGAATACAATCAATACTCTTCTCCAGCACTACAGTTCAAAGCCATCAATTCTCCTCTGTCATCTCTAGTCATTTTCTAGCTTTCTGACACATAGCAAGTACTTGCAAAGACACCCTAGTTCCCAGACTGGTATAGTTGCTCTTCAGTACTCTGGAGATGTCCCTGGAAGGAGACTATCCCAATACTGTGCTCTTGTTATGTACTGCTGAGGCAGAATCTACTCTTAGCTGACACCCCAGTGAGTTTTCTGAGGTAGTAAATTTCATGGGAGGAGATTACCCATCTTTCTCCCACAGAGCAGATGATGGATTCAAACTATGTACCTTTGGGTTGATGATACAGCTCCTTATCTCTGGACCACTGGAGCTCCCTAATATAACAAACAATATAGTTAGTTGTTGTTGTTGTTGTTGTTGTTAGGTATCATCAAGTCAAGTATGACTCTTAGTGACCCTATGAACAAAGGATATGAATCCCGTTTGATCCTGTTCCATTCTCACACTTCCTGACAAGAGCCCATCACAGCAGTCACTATGTCAATCCACATGGTTGCAGGTCTTCCACTCTTCCCAGCATGTCCTTCTACAAGGAATAGTTCTTCCTAGCTCTTCCAAAGTATATGAGGTGAAGCCTCATTATTCCTGCCTCCAAAGAAAACTTGGGCTGCACCCCCCCCCAAGGCATAGCTGCTCGTTTTCTTGGCTGTCCATGGGTCAAGCACCACAGCTCAAAGGTATCAATTCTTTTCCTGTCATCGTTATTCATTGTCTAGCTCTCAGATGCATGGCAAGTAACTGGAAAGACCATGTCCTTATTCGGACACACCCTAGTCCTCAGACTGACATCACTACTCCTCAATAATTTGGAAAGGTTCCTAACTGAAGATTTTCCCAGTGCAAAGTATTTCCTTATTTCCGACTGCTGGTGCCAAGGATATTTATTGTGGATTTAAGATGAAGCTGTCGATAATTTCAATCTTTGTCCATCATGACACTGCCTATTGGTACAGTGGTAAGAATCTTTGTTTTCTTGATATTGAGATGCAATCCATACTGAAAGCTGCATTCCTGATCTTCTGCAACAAGTGCTTTAAGTTCTCCTCACTTTCAGCAAGCAAGGTTGTCATCTGCACAACACAAGTTATTGATGAATCTCCCTCCAGTCCTGATGCCACACTCCTTCTAATAGAGTACAGCTTCTTGGATAATTTGCTCAGCATACAAATTGAATAGGTTGTTGTGTTTGTTTGCCATTAAGGCAAGCACAACTCATAGCTAACCTATGAATAAAAGGCCTGAAACCTTTCTAACTATCATCATTTATCAAAGTTCATAGAGTTTCCAGAGGCATGTTGTTTAGGAAGTGGATTTCACTCCTGCCTCCAAACCTGTATTAAACTGGGAGCTCCACCAAACACTGTCCGCCATGGGTAACTGTTATGGCATTTGACACCCCAATGGCACATGGTTCAGCATCACTGCAACCCCAGGTTACTTCAGTAAAGCATATTGACAGAAGAGTATTGTGCCACTTAGAAGAATATTGCTCTAAAATAATAACAATTGACTTTTAAAAACAAAGCCCTCCCTGAGTTCTTGTTGACTCTAAACAGAGGCTTAAATAAAAAACAACCAATATAGTATGTTGTTGTTACGTGCCATTGAGTCACCTGCGACATATAGCGACTCTATGTACAGCAGCTCTGAACTCTTCCCTGTCCTGAACCAGTCTCACTAATTCTGACACACCAACCCCCAGAACCCCAGATACTGTATCAATCCATCTCATCTGGGGTCTTCCTCTCCTGCACTGTCTGTCCACCCTTCCAAAGACGAGTCTTCCCTAGCCACATGCCCAAAGTAAGTGAGATGGAGTTTCCAAATCCTAGCCTCCAACGAGAGGCATGGTTTCACCCTCTCCAAGGCAGACTGATATGTTTTCTTGGCAGTCCATGACTCTTCTTGGCAGTTTGAGACTCTTCTCCAGCACCATAACTTGAAGGCATATATTCTTCTGTCATCCTTAGTCATTGTCCAGCTCTCTGAAGAACAACAAGTTATTGAGAAGACCATGACCTGGATTAGGTGCACCTTTGTCTCTAGACTGACATTTCAGCAGTCTGGAGAGATCCCTGACAGCAGATTTTCCCAATGCATTTAATCTTTTGATTTCCTGACTGCTGGTGTTAAGAGTGTTGATTGTAGATCTAAGCAAGCTGTAATTGCTAACAACCTCAATCTCTTCTCCATCTATCATGGTGCTGCCAATTGGCATAGTAGTGAGAATCTTTGTCTTCTTGATATTGAGCTTCAATCTATATTGAAGACTACAGACCTTGACCTTCTGCAGCAAGTGCTTCAGGTCTTCTTCATTTTCAGCAAGCAAGGTTGTATCATCTGCATACCATGGGTTGTTGACGATGAGTCTTCCTCAAATCTTGATGCCACACTCCTCCTTATAAATCCCTGCTTCCAAAAAGGTATGGGGACAGGATGCAGCCCTGACACACTTCTTTCCTGATTTTGAACCATGCAGTGTTTCCTTGCTCTGTTCTGAGGACTGTTTCTTGGTCCAAGTACAAGTTTCACGTAAGAAGAAAGAATACAACACTGACATACTCCCTTCTAAATTTTAATAAAAAATAATATAGTACTGCCAATAAAAATTTTCTATTTATTTAGAACCATTTTTCTTGCTTTCAATAGTCTCAACAGTTTATTCTTTCTGAGTCTATTTTAAGAGAGATTTATATCCTTCACATGGACTTTGAAACTGAGAAGAATCACAATAACAAGTCTGCTTTAGAATCCTTTAGAAAGTTTGTTTGCTCACCAATCACAAGACACAAAGTGTGTTTCTACCAGAGCAGCATGCCCTGTCCCAAATATCAGTCTGGCTTGAGTCTCCTGTCATTTGCCTGCATGGAAGACAGACGTTTCTCTTGTTGAATCAGGACTTTAATTTGCATCTGTTAGGACAATGAGCCATATTCTCTTCTGTCCACACACAAGTCTCCGTTGGCAGCACCAGGAGTTGCTCAGAAACAAGGGTAGAATTTGGCTCACTTAGTGCTAAATTAAGACTGACTTTTTTTTCCCTTTTAAAATAAAGGCTAAGTTAATATCCAGGGAAGAGTAAGCCAGTTACTGGATTTGCAAGTTGCTTTGACATTTCCTGAGCTCTGTGTTTTTACGAAGTAATTCAAGACCTGAACGAGCTTCAGAGAGCTCTCCTACAGTCAGTAAGAACCAAAATGATTGTCTGTTTTGGATGCAGGACTTTGCGAGGCAGTGCATAATTTATTGTTAGGCTCAATGTCCCAGTTTTCCTTCTGTGATTGGTGTGCTCGCTTCTGTTTTCAGGATGTTTTCTAAGTGTTCGTTTTACTCCAATGCAACCCTGAAAGATGAGTAACAAATTCCATACCTGTTTTCCACATGTGGAAGCTGGGGGCCCAGAAAGGTTAAGCAAATTTCCCACTCACACAAGGAGGAACTCAGGGCTCTCTCGTGGTTATGGAAATCTAGTCAAATGGAAATGAAACTTCTGCTTCCTCAGGTTATCCTTTGTGTTTGCTTAAAATGAGAAACCTTTCCATTTCATCAGCTTCTAGGAGGGGGGTGTTTTGACACTCGTAAGGTTGGAAGCCTTTGTAGCTGAAGCTTTTTCTAGGCCCCTTCCTCTTACCTATACTCCCCCATACACATGCAATCCTCTTCTGGCTTTGAGGATAATTGTTGATGTATTTCACCAATATTCTGGAAAAGGTTTAGAAATGGATCTACTTAATTGCTGGCTCTGGAATATATTGTCTTTGAAACCACACATCATGCTTTGTTTTGATTTTTCTGAGTGAATCTGTTTGAACATTTTTATCTTCTGAGTTGTTTTATTTAATTCTAAGCCCCAATGTGCTTTAATCATCTAAATTGAGACAGACTTGAAAGAAAAAAACAGGGCTCAGGAGTTCATTGACTTTATGCATTTCATACTTTTTCCCATGGGAGAAAAATAAAAAGAGAAAAATTCTGTTTTTTTAAGTGCACCAAATGCTTGAGATAAATGACATACTTTTTTGGTTTTTCATCCATCACCCACTTGTCAGTGTGCTCTACTGTGGTGGCTTATATGTTGCTGTGATGCCGGAAGCTATGCCACTGGTACTTTAAATACCTGCAGGGTCATTCATGATAGACAGGTTTCTGCAGCTCTTCCAGACATAGTAAGACAGACCAGCAAGAAAGTCTGGCTATTCACTTTTGAAGTCACAAACCCTTGAAAATACTACAAATAGCAGGGGAATACTGTCTCACAAAGGGAGCTCTGGTGGCATAGTGGTAAGAAGCTGTGCTGCAATCCCCAAAACACCACCGTTCTAATTCACTGGCTGCTCCAGGGGAGAAAAATAGGCAATCTCCTCGGAAATGCTAGTGGAGGGTCAGGTATGAGTTGGATCTGACTTGATGGCACATACCAACACAAAATACCTGAGGATGAGGTTGAAAGACACTCAAAATACAAGCTGCTTCCTTGAAGTAGGGTCTGCTTTGATGATGTGGACAGAGTAAAGCTTTCTTTTATTAGTGAAGGACCTTTATTTGCTCATGTGGAATGACTCAAAGTTAAAAGAAACAGCTGCAAATATTTTTTAACCATTGGAATGTGGGATGTGTAAAGCATGGATCTAGGGAACTTAGAAGTTATAAAACATTAAATGGACCATGTAAAGATAGAAATCTGAGGCATTATGGACAGAAATGGATTGGTATGGGCCATTTTGAATACGGTCCACTTTTCTAGGAATGGCAAATTGAAAAAGAATGGCATAGAATCAATCATCAAAAGAACATTTCAAGATTGTTGTTGTTGTTGTTATGTGC
>NW_006399829.1:10539312-10540555 GCF_000299155.1 Elephantulus edwardii
GACTGGGATAATTGGGATGGGAGTGTCAGAGACAGTGTGATTGGCACAGGACAGAGCGGAGTTTAAGGCTGTTGTACATAGGGTCGCTATGAGTCGCAGGCGACTTGACAGCACATAACAACAACAACAACAACCACATCAATGCTCAGGAAAACAGTAGTTAAGACATCAATTAACTAACTGTAATGGACGAATCTGTTGCTAACAACTTTTTTTAAAACATTTTTTGTCTTCCTTCGGCTATTTTTCTTTTTTTTTTTAAATGTATTATTAATTTCAATGAAAATTTACAGAGACTTTGGATTTCTATTCATTCATTGATGCACTTTTCTCCCCTCCCTACCTTCCCCTCTAGCACACTACCCTCTTGGAAAAGTAAAAGAAAAAGTCTTTGTTTTACAATCTCTCCCCCGAGGTCCACTCCACTATATAGCCTTCGCTCTGGACTCCTATCATGACAAAAATCCTTAATAATTTTCCCTCTTAAACAGTTTTCTCCATCATCTGTTTCAATGCAGTATACATTATTGAACCCATTCTTCTCAGTCTCCTCCCAACCCCGAGGGCAGTCCTGCTTTACTTTACAACAGTGGCACCATGCAGTATTTGTCCTTTTGTGACTGAGATACTTCACTCAGCATAATGTCGTCCAGGGTCACCCATTTTGAATAACAGTGAATGAGTTGCTTGTGCTAATGATTTCTTAATGGCTAAAGAACATTTCTTTGATGTCACTTTGAGGGCTAAGACACACCTGATCAAAGACTGGGCATTTTTAATGGTCTCATGTGCATTGTAAAGGTAATCAATGAATAAGAAAGACCAAATAATTGTTACCTTTAAATTGTGATGTTGACAATTTGTCTATCAACACACCACATAGACTGTCAAAACACCAATTCTGTCTTGGAAAAAGTGCAATCATATGTTCTTTAAAAATAAGGATGGGATATATGTTGGGAAAGTTATCAAGAGGGGCCTGCCCATGGAGAAAGACATCATGCTTGACAACAGAGGGTTATTAAAAAGAAAAGACGACAATCAACAAAATGGCTTGAGAATGACTGTTACCACAAACAGATTGTGAGGACAACACAGAACATACATGGTGTTGCTATGAGTCCGGGTTGACTGGACAGCCCCTAACCACTGTCACAACAATGTACACATGTTGTTATTGTTGTTATGTGCCGTTGAGTCGTTTGTGACTCATAGCGACCCTATGCACAACAGCCCTAAACCC
>NW_006399829.1:10541365-10543077 GCF_000299155.1 Elephantulus edwardii
TTCACCTGATGGTATGCATAGGAATCAGATTGATTACATCTGTGGAAGGAACTGCTGGAGAAGCTCAATATCAGCTGTGAAAACTAGGCCGGCGGCTGATTGTGGAACAGACCACCAACTACATTTCAAGATACACTGAAGAATATCCATACCCATGCAAGGAAGACTTGTTAATATAACTATTATTCAAACATATACAGCAATCAGAAAAGCTCATTTTGAAGAAATTGAGGACTTCTACTAATTTCCACAGTCTAAATGGAATCAATAATGCAATCAAGATGCATTACTAATAAGTGGTAATTGGAATATAAACATTAGAAGCAAAGAAGAAAGATTAACAGTCAGAAAATAGGATCTCAGTGTGGCAATTGCAGGACCAAATTTTGCTCAACCAATGACTTGTTCATTGTAAACCCTCTTTTTTGCCCCCAAACATAAATAGTGTCAATTCTCATGGATGATGTTGTCTATTGGTCCAGAGGTAAGAATTTTTGTTTTCTTGAAGTTGTGATGCTATCCAGATTGAAGGCTGTAGTCTTCGAGCAAGTGCTTCTAGTCCTCCTCACTTTCAACAAGTAAGGTTACACCATCTGTATAATGGAGATTATTGATGTGTCTGATTCCAATCTTGATGCCATGTTCCTCTTCATAGAGTCCAGTAATTTGCTCAGCATACAGATTGAATGGCTATGGAGACAAGCTACAACCTTGATGCACACCTTTTCTACTTTTCTTTTCTTTCTTTCTTTTAATTTTACTTGTGGCAAGACTTTCTATCAAACTCCACTCATTGGGCCAAAAACCCTTGTGGTGTTAGTGAAAAACTTGCCCATCATGTAACACATCAGCAGCCAACAGCCTCAACTCCAAGCTCTAACAATGTGCACCTTTTCTACTTTTAAACCATGTAATGTTCCCTTGTTCTGTCAGCAAAACAGCCTCTATGTCTAGGTATGTTGTTGTTGTTATGTGCCGTTAAGTCACCTGTGATCCATAACAACCTTATGTACAGCAGCTCTGAAGCCAGCCCTGTTCTGAGCCAGTCTCACTGACTCTGTCTCACTTACCCTCATTTCTCCAGTTATTGTATCAATCTGTCTTTTCTGGGGTCTTCCTTTCCTGGGCTGTTCCTCCACCCTTCCAAACATGATGTTTTTCTCCAAGGACTAGTCCCTCCTGGCCACATGCCCAAAGTATGTGAGATGGAGCTTCAAAATCCTAGCTTCCAAGGAGAAATTTAGTTTAGGTTTCACATAAGCACATTTAACTGTCTTATGACTCCCATTCTTCTCAATATTTGCCATAAAATGTTATGATCCACACAGTCAAATGCTTTGCATAGTCAGTAGTGCACAAATACACATTCTTCTGCTATTCTTTACTTGCCACCAGAATCCATCTAACATCAGCTTTAATATCCCTGGTGCCAAGGCCTCTTCTAAATCCAGCTTGAATTTCTGTCCATTCCATTCCTATGTACTATTCTAATAATTTTTTATTATGTTCAGCAGTATTTTGCATGCATATGACATTAATGATATTGTTCAATAATTTCCACATTCTGTTGGATTACCTTTCCTGGAAATGGGAAAATATGTGGATCTCTTCCAGTCAGCCAACCAGACAGCTGTCCTCCAAATTTCCTGGCATACACTGGTGAGCATCTCCAAATTATTGAGGAGTCATGATGTTAGTTGAGGATTAAGGTA
>NW_006399829.1:10543355-10545853 GCF_000299155.1 Elephantulus edwardii
TATCATGCTTGGGAGAGAGGATGAAAGAGAGGAAGATCCTCATGCAGTTGGATTGACACAATAACTGCAGCAAAGAACTCAAGTGTGTCAGAGACTGTGGGGATGGCACAGGATAATGTAAGATTCAGATCTGCTGTTCATAAGGTCACTATGATCTCTAATTGACTCAACAGTGCCTAACAACAACAGTATGTTCATGGACCTCTGCTGACAGAAACACATTGACTGTATCTGTGAAACACCATGATAGAGAAGAACAGTACAATTATTCAGAACAAGTCATCATTTACAATGGACAAATCTGCTGCCCTAAAGGACTCCTTTAAGATGTTGAAGAACTAAGATGTCATTTTGAATTCCAAGATAAGCCTGACACAAGTCGTCATATTCCCAGTTACTTCATATGACTGTGGAAGTTGGACAATAAACAAGGAAAATTTAAGAACCGACGCCTTTGAATCATAGTGTTGGTGAAGGATAGTGAGTATACTATGAACCACCAAAAGAACAAATGTATTTTGGAAGAAGTGGAGCCAGGGTACTCCTCAGAGGCAAGGATGGTGAGACTTGGTTTCACATATTTTTGGCCTGTGATCAGGAAGGGCCAGTTCCTGGAGAAGGATAACATTTCTGGAAAAGTAGCTGTTTGTTGTTAAGTGATGCCAAGTTGAGCATGACTCATAGCGACCCTATGAACAAAAGATCAGAATTCTGTTCTATCCTGTGCCTCCTCACACCTCCTGACACACAAGAGCCCGTTGAAGCAGTTACCATGTCAATCCATCTGGTTAAGAGTCTTCCTCTCCTTCACTGATCCTCTACTCTTCCCAGACTCATGTGCTTCACCAAAAAGCAACATGCCCAAAGTATGTAAGGTGAAGCCTCAACATTCTTGCCTCCAAAGAGCATTCCGATTGCCCCCTCTCCAAGACATATTTGTTTATTCCCTTGGCCATCCATGGGATTTTCAGTGCTCTTCTCCCAACACCACAACTCAAAGGCATCAATTCATCTTCTATCACCCTACTCGTTGTCCAAATCTCAGATGTATAGCAAATGATCAGAAAGACCAAGCCTGAATCAGATGCACCTCAATCCTCAAACTGACATTATAACTCCTCCATAATTTAGAGAGGTCCCTAACTGGTCTGTTTGTTGTTATGCCCATCAAATCAGAGCTGATTCATATAGTTTACCCTCAAGAGGCTGTAAATTATGCAGGAAGAGATTACTGATCTTTCTACACAGAACAACTGATGCATTAAAACCACTTACCTTTGGATTGGCAACGCAATTCCTTACCTATCAGGCCATCAGAGCTCCTTTGGAAAAGTAGGTCAGAAAAAAAAGGAAAAAAAAGACCTTCAAGACGTTGGATTGATTTATCAGGATGCTGGTAACTGCAACACTGGGCCAAAGCTGCAGGACTGAGTCAGTTTCAATGTGCTGTACATTTGGTTACTATGAGTTGGAGCAAATGTGATGGCACCTAACACTTCTTTCAAACAATGAAGTTAGAAGGAATATTATATATCCTTTTTAGTCCAACTTCCTCATTTTACAAATAAAAAATGAAATCCAGGTAAATTGTGACATGCTTTAGAGTTAGTTATTGCCGTGTCAACTTTTGTTTACTGCTCTATGGCATTTTATATGGATTTATTGTTATGTAGCCATTTTTTTTGAGGAATATTTTTATTCTTTCCATTTTTTTATTATTATAAATAATAACCATGACCAAGTATCATTTACAAAATGTGTAATTTTTACAAAAAAGATGCACAGAATGAAGTAAAAAATTTGATACAGTTCTGATTCTCATGGCTGTATAATTTAACCAACACTGGATATTATCAACACTTTAATTTGTTTTAAACCTTTTAAGTGGTTTTGGCATTTGGTGATTAGCTCATAAAACTATCAGGAATTTTCTTTTGTGTATTGTGTGAAGTAGTGATTCTATTTGTTTATTTGTCACTATTTAACATTAGTGATTGTATTATCCAATCTGCAAAATAAAAACTCTACAGTTGTCCAGCCATGCTCCCAATGACTTTTTTTGGTCCTCTATTTATGGGCCATCTATTACCACAGTGTTAATCTTTTACCATATTTGCTCAATATGTACCCTGCATAAATAATATGAGAAATATCTATGAATGAAAACCTAATAATAATAATTATTATTATTATAATGATATAAGAAGTTGGCATCAAGATTGGAGAAAAGATGCATTAACAGCCTATGATAAGCAGATCACACAACCTTGTTTGTTTCTTGTAGAAAACAAGAAAACTTGAAATTTGAAAACTACAAACTTCAATATGGATCACTAAGCATTTCTGTACTAGAAAACCAGAATCATAGTAAACAGAGAAAAGACTGAAACATCATGATAAACATGATAAACAGAGAAAAGACTGCAGTTGTCAAAGATTTGATTTCACTTGGAAAACATGGACTCGGTGACAGAAATGGAGCTGGAGAGAGAATGATC
>NW_006399829.1:10549700-10569957 GCF_000299155.1 Elephantulus edwardii
TCCTGAGTACTTTAGAGAGGTCTCTAACAGCAGACTTTCCCATCGTGATACGCTTTTTAATTTCCTGACTGCTGGTGCCAAGAGTGTTGACTGTGGAGCCGAGCAAACTGAAGCTGTGAACAATCTCACATACACATACACATATCTAAAAGGAACCTGAAGTACAATTTTCTCTACATCATCAGTTGAGACTTCCCCCTCACCCTTGTGGAATAGCACGCAGTTGATTTCATCTGTAATCAACCCACTCTTTCTCCCCGGATTTTAGAATTTTTCTCACGGTGTTCCAAAGAGGTATCACTAATTAATCAGTAGTTCTGGTACACAAGGTAGAACCTGTCTGACATATCTGGTCTAGACATTGTTGATAAATGGCCTATGTAGTCAAGAGGTTTTTTTTTCTTTAGTGCTTTTAAGTGCTTTAACACTATGATGTGTTATCAGTGGTCTCTCTCCAGGCTGTCAGGAGCGGGTGACAGGATGTGGGCTAGCTACCCCTGGAATGGTAAAAGAAAAAGGCCCTTGTGTGGGGATGCAAGTCCTTTTTTTTTCCTTTAAAAGACTGAGTTGGTCAAAGATTGTTTTTCCTATTCTCCACAGAAGGTGAGGGTCAATGAGAGGATTTTAATGAAAAATTCAGAGAAGAAAGATTGATTGGTTTTATTTGTTTTTGTTTTTTTTTAAAAAAAAAATGTGCATTGAGGATAAAAGGTGCTCTGGTAATAGAGTGCATTGGGAGTTTCACAGGTAGCCCAAAGGCCTGGGTCTCTGGTAGTTCAAATCCAACAATGGCTCGAAGGGATACAGCAAGGCAATCTCTTTCCACGTGACTTACAACCTCAGAAAGCCAGAAGAGGGTCAGATATGACAGATTTGAGTTGATTCTGACTCGACAACAATGACAGAGACATGGAAGACGTGTTCATAGTGGTGGCATAGTTACAAAAGAGTAAAAATAGTTGCCCACCTTGAAGAACGTAATTAATGCCACTGAAGTGTACCTGTGGAAACTGAAGACATGTTTATATGTATCTGCATATATATTACGATTTTTAAAAAGTAAACAAACAAATCTTTCCAGAGAAGGCTATAGAAAGGAGCTATAGCAGGCATCTCTGATGCCCCATAGTGTCTCTTAGGGGATCACTGTTATTTTAAAAGCAGGTGACTCTGTGAGACTGTCTATACTGTCTCTACCTGCCAGACTTCGTTTGGCTTATGCGGAAAGCAGGTCGGAAGGGCTGGGTGACTAATGCCCTCAGGAGCCTCACTCAACATAAAGCAGATGAGAAGTAGCGATACACTCCCTAGTGGCACAACTCCAAGGGATACTGTGCCATCTCTCAGGAGTTTGCCAGTTGTCAACTAAGCAGGTTGCTTTAAGATAGTCATCTTAGGAGTCTTCTGTCAGACAATAAGACTGGTTTCTTACTATAAATTTGAATTCTGTCCTACTTTTCCCACCTCCTCTAAGCAGAAACATCTCTTGTGCTCCTGGTCAGAAGGGTTGATTGGGGTAGCAGCCACCATGCCATTCTCCGCTCAGCCTTGAGGTGGCTGTAGTCAATGTGGACTATCAATCCTTCGTACTAATTGCTTCTTTGAACCTTGGGTTTTCTTTATTCTTTTCCTCCAGGTGGGTAGAAGTCAGTAGTTGTACTGTTGATGGTTACTCACAAGCTTTTAAGCCCCTAGATGCTATTCACTGGATTATTGTTTTTACTATGTGCCATCAAGTCACTTGCAACTCATAGCGACTCTGTGTACAATAGCTCATTGGAGCCAAGTCAGAACGGACTGACAGATGACCCTCCAGCAGGTTTCTCTAGAGGCTGTAAGACACGTGGGAGGAGATTGCTTATCTTTCTCCTGCAGATCCACTGGTGGGTTCAAACCCCCAAAGAGTGGCCTTTGAGATGGTAGTGCCACTCCCTACAGGCCACCATGCACTCATTGCCTTCAAGTTGAAACCAACTTACAGTTGACCTACCAGCAGGTTTTCAGAGGCTCCAGATTGCACAAGGGGAGATCATCCATCTTTCTTCCTCAGAGCAGCTGGTGAATTCAAACCACCTGACTTTGGGGTGGCAGCTCCACTCCTTACCCACTAGACCACCAGAGTCCCATCTGCTGGCACTTTATTGTTAGGTGCCCTTGAGTCAGCTATGACTCACAGTCACCCTAAGAGCAACAGCTCTGAGCCTTGCCTATCCAGCAGCATCCTCACAATTTCTGATATGCTCTCAACCATTGACAAAGCCACTGTGTCAACCCATCTTGTTGAGAGTCTCACTCTCTTTTTTTGATCCTCTACCTCTATCATGATGTCCTGTTTTAAGAACTGGACCTACCTGTCAACATGCCTGATGTATGTGAGAAATTTTACCATCCTTGCCTTCAGGGAACACCCTGGTTGCATATTTGTTTCTTCTTTTGACAGTCCATGGGATGTTCAGTGCTCTTCTCCAACATCATAACCCAAAGACGTCAGTTTTTCATCTGTCATCCTTATTCACTGTCCAACATTCAGATGAACAGCAAGTAATTGAAAAGACCAAGGCAGGAACGAGGCATACCTTTGTCTTTAAATGGATGTCCCTTGCTTTTTAGAACTGTGGAAAGGTCCTTGACAGCAGAAGCCTGGAGTGCCAAATCGCAGGCTGGAGTCTGTCCCTGAATGTTTGAGTGTAGGTGCTGTGATCCAGTGGGTGTTTTGCTGAGATCTCAGCAGGGACCACCTGTGGGGACAGGTAGCCGTGCTGGGGCATTGTAAGAGGCCTGACATGCTGGGCTATATGAACAACCATTCTTCAACTCACGGTTTACAAAGAAAGGCCAAAGATGAACTTCAAACACTAGCTGAAGGAAGAGATGAACTAGAAACATTGAATAATCAGAGCAAAAGACACAGAATCATACATAGCACAAGTATCTTAAACAGCTATCCACACAGTGGGGTAACCAGGAAACCAAGTACAACAGCTTAGAAGGTTGTGAAACAGAATTGAACTGTAGACACTAGTAGCCATTAAGGAAGATTTCTTTGTGTGTGAAAGTGGGCAGAGCAAATGAGTTTCCCATTCTCATCCACCTTCTTCATTGAGGTATTGTATTTCTTTGTACCACAAGTTTGAGAAAGAAGCATGGGCACTCTCCTCCCGTGCTATTAACACTGCCTCTGAAAACCCATGGGCATGTCAGCTACGGGTCCCTTCCAACTCAATGGGACACAATAACAACAACCACCAGTTGGAGTGTACATCTGCTGATGAACGCTTTGGTTGTTTCCATCCTTCCACTATTGTGAGACTAAATAAATGTCAAAGAAATTAAACTGAAATAGTAAAAATGAGGCAAATCATATAAAAATAGAATGCCTTTCTTGAATCCTGAGAACGAAATGAGGGTTTTTGAATAAGATGGAGTGGGTAGAAGCAACATCTTCCTGCCTCTATTTACATTCTACATATTGCACTGGGAAAGTATACAGTCAGGGATCTCTCCAAATTACTGAGAAACACTAATGTTCATTTGAGGGCTAAGATGTGCTTGATTCAGAGCATGATCTTTACAATCACTTGCTATGCTGCCTGAGAGCTGGACATTGAATAAAAATAACAGAAGAATTGAAGTCTTTGAACAGTGTTGTTGGAGAAGAATACTGAACATCCCCTGGACTACCAAAAGAACAGATATGTCTTGGAGAAGGTGCATCCAGAGTGCTGCCTGGAGATAAGGATGGCGAAGCTTCTTTGTCTCACATATTCTGTGCACGTTGCTAGGAGAGGTTGGTTATTCCTTGGAGAAAGACATCATGCTTAGAAAGGTGAGGGAACAGAAAGAGAGGAAGACCTCAACCAGGTAGATTATCATAGTAACTACAGCAGTGGGCTTGAGTGTTTCAGAGATGATGAAGATGACACAGGATAGGACAGGGTTCAGATCTGTTGTTCAAAAGGTTGCTGTGAGTCGTGCTTGACTCAATGGCACCTAACAACAATAGCAATAACTTGTACACACAGATCTCAGCATTGGGTTTCAGAGACAGTGCTCTTCGAATTCTTAGACAAAATACCTTCTTGAAAAAAATACCCTTGTTTCCCATCAGTGCTAATCTCATAGCATGCCTCTGGGGCAGCCAGCAGAAGGAAAATGGTACAGGGAGTCAAGAAACCCAATTCACCCGATCATTCTAGAAATGAAATTCCAGACAAGGTTTCTGGCTTCGGTTTCCTCCGTTTTAAAGGTGACTCTTGGCTTTAATGCTTTTAAAGACTCTTTTAGGCCCAGCTTCCCAAGGTTTGCTCAGCCCTTTCAAAGCTGCCAAGCCTGGACCCGCTATTTGCGGGGCTATAAAAGAATTTTCCCTACCAGGCCTGCCAGGCAATGCGGGAGGGCGGGAAGTGAGTGGGGAAATGCTGCAAGGGTGGAGTTTTCCTTTAACCTTTTGTCATTTGCATGAGTTCTGTAATGTGATAAACACCCAGGGCGTGGTGAACAGAGGGTCCTGGCAATCCAAAGCAAGGAAGCAAATTCAAGTGGCATTTGTTCTTTCCCAAATCCTGACGTTTTATGTTCTCCAACTATCGATGACAAAATAGTTCCAGGAGGGCTGCAGTTTTGTTCTGCCTGCCAATTCATTAGTAACAGAGCAGTGGCTGGGCTGTCGTCCAGCCAGGCTGACATCAGTTCCCCAGGAAAAAAAAAAGGACAGAACTCGAGTTGAGGCCTGTACAGCCAAAAGGGATCAGGAGGGCTCAAATGTACTGACACGCTGGCAAAAAGGAAAAAAGAAAAGAAAGGGAAAAAAAAGTTAGGAAAGTTTTGAGAACTAAAGAGGTCACCCAGCTTTTTCAACCAAGCACAAGACAGGAAGGTAGGAAGGAGGGGTGCTAGACAGGGTGATGAGAAAACTTCAGGGCTGGCCAGCACTGTCTTGAGTAAGTCTTTAGAAAAATTGGCATTTGCCTGACCCATAAATAAAAAGCATTGAGTCTGGAAATCTAAACTAAGCAAGTGTACAAGAAACCTATATAAGGAAGCAGAGCAGGACGGTAGTTACAGGAGACTCAGGCACAGCCCACTTCCTTTTCTTGGTGCTTTTTTTATTCATCTCTAAATGTAGGTATGAGAATACCATTGCACGCTTCTCAGTTTAAAAATACTTTTCTCCTGAATCACCTGACTTGTCTTTCTTTTCCCTGTACAGCACTTTATGTCCGTTAAGATATCCCTGGGCCCACTTGATCTGCCTAGACATCTTAGTGGAAGCTTCTCGCACTCTCACTACTAAATACAGTTTGTAGCTCACTGGTCACTGACCCTCTTCTTTCTTTTAAACAATGAGCCAAATCTTTCAGTTTTGTATCATTAGGAGCGTTTTGAGCTGTCTTGCTATAGCGTGTCTCCCTTCTGGCTTTGAGACTTTCCTCCCAGACTTTGTAATATTAGAGGGTGGCCTTTAGATATTATTTTACAGCTCAGGTATTACACAAACATGTCCACATCTTGCCTTCTGTTCCTGCCATGTACAGGAGGGGAAACTGTCTGTATGTCTCTTCTCCTAGGTTTTCCAGGTGTCATCTCCTGAGCTGTGGTTTTGGAGAAGAGCACCGAACATCCCATGGACAGCCAAGAGAATGAACAGATATGTCTTGGAGAGGATGCAGCCCAGAGTGCTCTTTGGAAGCAAGAATGATGAGGCTTCAGCTCACATACTTTGGGCATGTTGTTATGAGGAGAAGGACATGATGCTGGGAAGGGTGGAGGGTCAGCAAAAGAGAAGAAGAACCTCAGCCCGGTGGACTGACATGGTGACTGCTGCAATGGGCTCTTGTGTGTCAGGAAGTGTGAGGATGGTGCAGGCTAGAATAGGATTCAGAACTTTTGTTCATATGAATCGTACTTGACTCAATAGCACCTAACAATAACAACAACTATGCCTGATGGAACAGATATGTTCCTGGCTACAGAGGCCGAAACAAGAGAATCAGGACACCAGTAAGTTCATTATGAAAGCAAAGTTTGGTGTTAATTGTACAGAAGTGGATTGTAAAACGCGCAACAACTTACAACTCCTTTCCCCAACTAGATAATCCTCGAAACTGTGTTTTGTTTCAACTCTAATACTCTCAGATACCAATTATTCTTGGATCTTCCTATTTAAACTGGACAGTTATACACCAAACTTGGCCCTGTTTTGGAAATCATATACATTTATTCATCTAGTCCTTCCTTCCTTCCTTCTTTCCTTTCTTCCTTCCTTCCTTCCATCCAACCACTGATTGTGTGTATCCCATGTACCAAACACACTGTCTAGTCATGGGGACAGGCAGTAAAACTTTTCGTGCTAGAGGAACTCACAGTCCAGGGTGATTTTTGGATTTAGAGCCTACATTTGGATTTTGTAATTTGATCTTCTGAACTTACAGCACTCATGTTTCCTCTACAAGGCAGAAGTTGGTTCCTTTGCAAAAGCAGAGCCAAATGTCTGTGTTTAACCAGCCCTGATTTAGCTCTTCCTGTTTCTGTCTGAAGCTCAACACTACAACCTCTTTGACTGGAATTTTCACTCCAGTTTGGAAGATCTGTCCACCTACTGAAGGTGCTATATCAGAACCTGTGGGTCTGAGGATCCTCCAAGATCTTATTTCTGCGGAATCTCTTCTCCATTTGTTTTTTTCTTGAGTTTACTCAACATTGGAAAGGGATAACATGCTTGGAAAGGTGCAGGGTCAGCAAAAGAGAGGAAGACCTTCAATGAGATGGTTTGCAATGGTCTCAGGTCTGCCAGAGATGACGAGGATGGCACAGGATAGGACAGGGTTCAGATCTTCTGTTCATGGAGTTGCTATGAGTCGTACTCAACTCGACAGCACCTAACAACCACAACAACTCAACTTGAATACCGTTGGACTATGACAGAGATTTTACAAGTCTATCTGCGAGCTCATCAAATCAACTTGAGGGCCAAAGTGCTATTTAGGTATTTTCTCTCTCAATTCATGCGACTTCTCAACCTCTGCCTAAAGTTGATATTGTTAGGGGTCATAGAGCTGATTAAAACTCATGGCAACTCTATGAACAATAGACTTGAACCCTGTCCTATTCTATGCCGTCCTCATCATTTCAGACATACTTGAGCCCATTGCTGCTCATTGTGTCATTCTAGCTCATGAAAGGTCTTCCTCTCTTTCATTGTCCCTCCTCCTTTCCAAGCATGATGTCCCTCTCCAAGGAATAGATTCTCCTAACAATATGCCCAAAGTATGTGAAGTGAAGTTTTATCTACTTAGCCTCCGAGGAGAATTCTGGCCCCGCTTTCTCCAAGGCATACCGTTCTTTTAGCAGTCCATGGGATGTTCAGTATCCTAAATCAGAGACATGTCTAATGGGAACAATTCTGTTCAGCACAAGCTGCTTGCCACCTGCTGTTTTCCTGGGCTACCATCTAGTGATGTACGGTTAAGTGCCAACGAGGGCTGGTGGACACAGAGCACAGTCTATACTAAGAGGCACTCATACCTGTAGAATATTCTGGCCAAAAGTACTTCCTCAGAATGGAATCATGAGGAGAAAACCAGACATGTACAGTCAGAACAATCTAGAAATCAATTGGCCTGACCTTTTTTAAATGTTCATGTCAAGAATATGGTTTTGTGGTTTTTTTTTCTTTAAGGAAAAAGATTCCATACTATGGCCCTTGGCTACTCTTTATGGCCTGGAACTGAATTATCCCTCATGGTTCACTTTTCACCAAAATAGAAGACAAGTCTGTAAGGTAAACATCAACACTAAGGAGGAAGCACTCTAGAACAATCAACCATTCAAAATCAAAAGGGCATCAAGTGTCCAAGGATAAAGTTCAGAAGGCAGGGTTAGGAAAAGAGGACATGGAAATGGGAAGCACGAGGGAGGGAGGGGATCGCCTGAGTGATGTTACATTATAGGCATTACAAGCAATGACACAAAACAAAATGTGTTTGAACTGTTGAATGGAAAACTTACCTGCTTTGCAAACCTGCACTTAATGCTCAGTAAAATTTTTAAAAATAAAACAAAAAGTGAAGGAGCAAGGGAGCTTTTTTCGAAAACTAAGAAATGTGTTGGGAAAATCTGTCAAGGATCTCTACAGAGTGCTAAAGAGCAATGATGTCAGTTTAAAGACTAAGGTACACCTGATCTAAACCATAATATTTTCAACTACTTCTTTTCATCTGGAAGTTGGAAAAATAAGAGTGACAGAAAAAGAATTGGTGTCTTTGAACTGGAGTGTTGGTGATGCTGATTATCCTATGGACTGCAAAAAAACCCAAAAAAACCACAACAACAAAACACACAAACACATGCATACACACACACACACACAACAAACCAACAAACAAGTGTGTCTTGGAGGAAGTGCAACCAAGGTGCCTTAGAGGCAAAAGTGGTGAAACTTGGTCTCATATACTTTGGACAGGCTGTCAAGAGAGGCCATTCTTTGGAAAAGACATGCTGGGCAAGGTAAAAGGTCAGAGAAAGTGAGGAAGATACTCAACAGAATGGATTGGCAACAGTGAGTGTACAAACTGGCTCGAGCATAGCAGACACGGGGAGGATGGCTCAGGATAGGGTAAGATTTAGATCGTTCCTAGGATTGAAGTGAGTCTTAGTTGACTTGTTGACACTTAACAACAACCAGAAGGAGATTTGACAATTAAATGTTCCTTTGATTGGAACCTGGTTGAACAATGTCTAGCTATAAACCACATTATAAGGGACAATTGTGGTTGTGTCTGCATGTGCACACAAATGTGTATGTAGAATAAGAAAGAAACGTGGGGAAATGCTAATCAGTAAATCTAAATGAAGACTGTATGACTTTTCATTATGTTGTTTTTGTCAATTTTTCTGTAAGTTTGAGACTTTTAAAAAAAAAAAAAAGTCATTTTGGAACTGCAGGATAGTCCAATGGTGGAGGGAAAAGCGGTGGCAGGGAATGGACGCGAGCACACTGGCAGGAGCAAGGGGAGGGCGTAGGGGTTTCTGGACCAGGTTCTCATTCCAGTTTAAGAGCTGGGACCAGGCAAACACTAGCCAGGCAGACCAGCCAGCCCCTCAAACCAGGGGCACCTGCAGCTGAGTACACACCTCATTTCAGCCCCACCATCTGGAGACCAGATGCGGCGGCAGATTCCAGACCCACTCACAGATAAAACTCCCAGTATTGCCACGTGTAGCCTTTGGAGGCTCGGGATTTGGGAAATGCTGAACAATCAAGAGCTTGGACTTGACCATCGTTACAGAGGCCAGATGAGCTCGAAGCCAGCAGGAGCTGACTCGTCTGCCTGTTATCCTAAGGGCCAAAACTAAGGGTGGAGGTGGGCTGGGGTTGGGGCTCAGCAGAGGCTGAGCCCCAACTGAGTTCTGTGGGCTCCTAACTGGTTACCTTTTGCTTCGACAGACAAATTTACTGATTAAGTCCACAGACATATCACCCCTCCTTCTCTTTTTTCCATCTTTGCTATGTTTTATTCTGTATTTGGGACTTTTTTTGGCAGTCCCTGCATCTCTCCTGATTCTAAGCCATTATGCTGTGTGGAAAACATTAGAAGCCTTTTCTATAGAGTCTTAAGTGTCTGAGTACAAAGACACAATAAAAGAAAGGGGGGAAAAAAAAAACGCAACAGTCAAAGCTGGTTCTGGACTCAAATATGTGACAGGTAGTTTCCAAAGGACCCAGAGCTGAGTATGAGAGTTATCATGTTTCCAAAACCCCTTGACTGTGTCGTCCTCTGGTACTTGCACACATTTGCTGGCCCTTAAAAGCATTGTTTTCTGTTCTCTGATCTCTGGTGGCATAGTGCATCCACCAGCTGCTCCCTAGGAGAAAGATGGGCAGTCACTCTCCTCTGTAAAGATTTACAGCCTCAGAAACATGATGAATGGTTATGAGATATTCATGAGCAAATCCTAAACTGAGTGGCCCAAACTGTGGGCAAGACCAACATTTGAGCTATGTTCTTTCTGGCTCCTGAGTTGTCCCCCCACCAAATGTGGAGACACACTGTGTGGGAGGTCAGCCAGGGGCTGGGACGATGGATCCAGCCAAGAGCTCTGCTTCTTTTCCACCATGTGGCTCAGTAACAAAGCAGCCAAGGCCCGCGGTGCCAAGCCCATGTGCTAGAAGCCAGAAGTAGATGAATTCCCAGTGCGAGTAAGGAAAACAGTGACTGTGTTAGCTACAACTGTGATTAACGTGCAGGGTTCGGCCTGGAGCAGGCTCCTCCTGAGAAACCAAAACATTTGCAGAAGAGGAATCAAAGCAAACCTCGGTGGTGTTCAACCTCTCTTGATTTATTTTTTCTATTTCTTTAAGCAGCTAACTCCCCTGTTCAAATGCAAATCTTAATCAAGAACCAGTATATACAAGAAAGCATTCCTAGCTTGTTTGCTTCACATAGGGCCTCAGAACTATGCCGCCCTTTCCCCAAGTTGCAGCAGTAATTGGGAGGGACATGGGGGAGGAGAGAGAAGGGCCTCCTCTACCCTCCTTCCCATGTGCTCCTTAAACAACACCCCGTGAGCTGTTTGGTTGGTTGGTTGGTTTTCCTTCAATAGAAACCAAGAACTTTATCAGATTCGATCTCTTGTGTTTCTTTCCTAAAGTTCTGGAAAGTATCCTTGGCTCGAAAATGAGTCTTATGGAAACTCACCACTTTTTTGAAGAAGAGTATTTGCCTGAACTCAATATATTTTGTCTTATTAAAAACACAGAGCGGGATGCAGTTTCAAGATGCTGAAAAGGACCTTAGATTTTTCTTCACCACGATCTTAAGATACAAAAACTAACTCTAGGCCATGGCCATGGCCATGACCATCCGCATAGGTTCTGAAGTGGCCTTACATTAACTAAACATCCTGGATGTGATTGAACTTGCCTCTTTCTTTCTTTTGTATTGTTACACACTATATCTCTAGGTTACTTTTCCTGCCATTGATTGCAAGTTATATTTTCATTTCTAACGGCACAAGTCACAGGATAGAAAACTGTGGGAAAGCTAATCTCTAAAGCAATGGAAAGTTCCCAGAAGTGAGAACAGCATGGCAACTAGGGTGGGAAAGGCCACTGAACAGCTTGATTACATCAGCTATAACAATAGCAATGACTCTTTTAATGGGGGAAAAATTATTTTATAGGATGACCAGTCAGCCCCAAAGGAACAATATGTTTTCAGTCATTCAACTCAAACTTGTTTGACTCATTTCTCAGCTACTCAGTTATTTTTCATTTTTACTAACAGAAGGACATGATGTTTAGAAGAAGGAATGGCAAGCACAGGAGAGGAAGCCCCTGGATGAGATGGATTGACACAGTGACTGTGGCAACGGGGGCAGGGATGTCAGAGACAGTGAGATTAGCTCAAGATAGCGCAGGGTTCAGAGCTGTTATTCATAGGGTCACTATGAGTCATAGTCAAAATGATGGCATGTAACAACAATGAATAATTAGAAAAAGGACAGTGAAACAAACTTTATTTCACATACTCTGGATGTGTGTCAGGAGGGGCTGGTCCTTGGAAAATAGCATCATGCTGGAAAAGGTAGATGGTCAGCAAATGAGAAGACTCTAAATGAGATGGACTGACACAGCAACTCTAACAATGGACGTGAACATGGCAGAGATCGTGATGCTGGTGAGAGACAGGATCAAGTTCACCTCTGTTGTTGAGAGGGTCACTAACAATAGCAACGGTTAGAGAATCTACATCTTCTAGAATACCATATACTCTTAATATAGTGACAGTTCCAAACCACCTATCTCCAGCTTTTATCCTCACCATTAGCCCTTTATCAGTGTCCCTTTCAGTAGCCCCAGGAACTCAGGTCCATCAGCGGGTTCTGCCAACGTCTTCGGCTCTGCTCATGTTCAGTCATGACAATTGCCAAGGCTTGTGCTACCCTTGGAGATGTGTGACATTGTCTCAAGACTGCTTCCAGTGTCTCCAGTCACCCACCCTTACATGCCCCATTGCCACTCCTGATCCACAAGGGTCTTCATTGTGTCAAAGTGGAATTGAATCTTCTGGACGTAATATAGTCAGCTGCTCCCATGAGGATAATGTCTCTCTTCTTTTTGTAGAAAATGTCCATATGAGTGGATTTTTGAGGTAATTTTGCCTTGGATCCAATATCCTAGAAATTTCATCAAAAAGAATGAGCTCAGACTTTACATGCAGACCTTTCTATTCTAGGAGTCAGTATTGGATATATGGAAGAAGGATTAAGATTTAAGAGAGTCCAGTATATTCAGAGGAAGATCTGGTAGCTTGGTGGGTAAGGAGTTGGGCTGACACCACAAAGACAGGTAGTTTGAATCCACCAACTATTCTGAGGGGGAAAGATGAGCAATCTCCTGCTTTTCAATTTACAGCTTCTGAAAACCCAATTGCACATCCCACTAGAAGCCTCATACACTTATTTTAACAAGTTTTCTTTTCCTTCAGTCCCTCTTCATTTAAAATGAATTCTCTTTCTCAGATTGATTGACTTCTCTTAAAATCAGTTTCTGGGAACTCAGTTCACCAAACGGGTCCAAACATGTCTGAACCCTCGCAGGGAACTGCACAGGCACAAACTGAGACCTCTGCACTGTGACTTTCAAATCTAAATTGACTCCAGGCTCTATTTACTCATCAATATGAAGGGGATTTTAAAAAGTAAATTGAAATAAAGAACTTGGGTGCCATCCATAATTTATTCTAAATTTACCAATTTTCTCCTACCTTGTCTCTGGAGCTCTAGAAAGTCAGAAAGTATTACTGATGCTTTGATCATAACATCTTAACCACATGAGCACAGAAGGTATCATTCCCACTTCTCCAAGTCAGCATTTTGTTTGCCTAAAATAAATTTGCTCAAATATATTTTGAACGAGGACACGAAGGAATTGGAAGCCTTTGTACATTGCTGATGGAAACATAAAAGGCCACAGCTGCTTTGAAAAACAATTTTCCAAAGCAGTACCTCAATAAGTTAAATAGAATTATCTTATGACACAGCAACTATACTCCTAGGTAGACCCAAGAGAATTGACATCATATGTCCACACAGAAAACATGTACAAGAATGTTCACAAGAGCATTATTGGCAAAAATGAAAACAACTAAATTCCACCAATTGGCTTAATAGATAAACAAAATGTAATTTATTCACACACTTGGAATATTGCTTGATCATGAAAAGGAATGAAATCCTGATCTATATGCTGAAGCATGGGTAAGCCTTGAAAGCATGTTAAATGCAAGAAACCAGTCAGTAAAGGCTACATATTATACGATTCATCCTTATGAAATGTTCTGAACAGCAAATACACAGAGACGGAAAGTTGATGAATGATTGCTGAGGGCTGGTGGGAGGAAGAAATGGAGAGTGACACCAATGAGGCTGGTATTTGTTTATTGTTGTTGTTGTTATGTGCTGTCAGGTCTCTTGCAACTCATAGTGACACTACTCACAACAGCTCTGAACCCTACTCTATCCTGTGACACACTTACTCCCATTATCCTAGTCACTGAATCAATCCATCTCATCAAGGGTCTTCCTCTCTTGTGCTGTCCTCCCACTCTCCCAAGCATGATGTCCCTCTTGAAGGACTGGTCCCTCCTTGCAACATGCTCAAAGAATGTCAGATGAAGCCTCAGAATCTTTGCCTCTAAGGAGCAGCCTGGTTTCATCCTCTCTAGGACAAATCTGCTTGTTCTCCTGGCAGTCTGATGGAATGACGAAAATTTTCTAGAACTAGGTAGTGTAAATAGTTGTACAACTTTGTGAATTTACTGTGAAACATTAAACTCTTAAGAGGATAAATTATATGATATATGAATTGTCAGGTTTTAAACAAAGATCATTATGCACTTTAAATACTTGGCACCAAAAAACATTCTAAAGAAAATGGAAATAACTGCTTAACAGATATGCGTTGTTGTTTTTAGAGGCCAAGTCTAATATAACTCATTGTGACTCTATAAACAACAGACAGAAAATTTGCCCTGTTCTGCACTATCATCACAGTATTCGCCATGCTCAAGTCACTGTTGCAGTCACTCTGCCAATTATGTGCCCTTGAATCTGAACTGACTGATAACTGACCCTCCAGGGGCTTTTGTGATGCTGTAAACTGCACAGGGAGAAGATTGCCCATCTTTTCCCCCACAGAGCAGCGGGCAGATTTAAACCACCTACCTTGATGCAATAATGGTTACCCATGGTGGACAGTGTTTGGTGGAGCTTCCTGATTAAAACAAGCCTGGAAGCAGGAGTGACATCCACTTCTGAAACGTCTTGCCTCCGGAAAATCAATGAACATAGAGAAATGACCGATGTTATACAAACGTTCAGGTCTTTCGTTCATAGGGTCACTACGAGTCATCTATGACTTGACAGCACTTAATAATAACAACAACAGCAACTACCTTGAGTTGGCAGCAAAACTCCTAACCACTAAGCCACCAGAACTCCCTTAAACTGACATATGTGTATAACAAATGTCAGCTTTCTTGGGAAAAGTAAGACCTTTGTTAAAATCCAATTAGAAAAGATATATAGTTCTTTCATCTATTCACTCCTTCAGCCAATATTGATCATTTAATAATGCTCAATTCAGACATAGTTACTTTCTTGACAGGGAGATGTGTTGATGTTATGTGCCATTGAGTAGCTTCTGATTCATAGCAACCCAATATACAACAGCCCTGAACCCTACTCTAACTTGAGCCAATTTCATTGTCTCTGACACACATACCTCCATTACCCCAGTCAATCTCATCTAGGGTCTTCCTTTCTTGCGCTGTCCCTCCACCTGCCAAAGTACGAAGTCCCTCTTCAAGGACTGGTCCCTCCTGGCAACATGCCCAAAGTATTCAGACAGAGCTTCGAAATTCTTGCCTCCAAGAAGCAGCCTAGTTTCACCCACTCCAGGATGGACCTTTGTTCTCTTAGCAGTCCATGGTGTGTTCAAGACTCTTCTCCAGCACCACAGCTCAAAGACTGCTAATTCTTCTATCATTGTCCAGCTCTCTGAAGCACAGAAAGTAATTGCAAAGACCATGATCTGGATCAGGCTCACCTTAGTCTCCAGACTGACAGGGAGATAGAGACAGACAATTTCAATCCGCTTTGAAAAGGACTACCACATCAATGACAGTATGAGACTCCCATGGGAGCACATGCAGGGAACAGCCAATTTAGAAATTTTCTGGGGCCCTTGTGACTCCTAATAAAGGCCTGAAGGTTAAGAGTCACGTAAGCAAAATAGCAGAGGAGACAGAGTTCTAGAAACAGGGAACAGCATATGCAAAGACCCTGGGGCAAGAGAGCACAGTGTATTCTGGGAACTGACTACAGTTCAGAATGCTTTTGAAAAAAGGGCCAATCTAAACATTCAGTATTGGGGAGCTCTGGTGGCCTAGTGGCAAGGAGCTGCAACTACAATCCCAGAGGCACACGGTTCGAATCCACCAGATTCTCTGCCGGGGAAGGAGGGACAATCTCCTCCAGTACCAGTCAGATCTGATTTGACGGTACACGCACACAAAAATAAAAAAAAAAATAATAATAAAAAAATAAAAATAAACATTCAGTATGAACAGAGTCCAAACCACTATGTTTAGGAATTTTTTACTTTTTCCAAGGTTCCAACTTGTTCCAATGTTCGTCAGTTAGCATGTTTCTGGCCGCAAGTACAGAAATTCTGAGGCCTAGCTTAAAAATGAAAGGCATTATTTTACAAAACAAAACTAGAGATAGGGTGAATTTCAGGGCCAATGGAAGCAGCGGTTTAACAACAAACATCTTTAGAGATTGATGCAGTTTCTTTTTTAAAAAAAAATCATTTTATTAGTTTTAATGAATATTCACAGAGATTTTGGATTTCCATTTATTCACTGACGCACTTTTTTCTTTACTGCCCCCACTGCCCCCCACCCGGTTCAGTTTCTTTTTGTATTTCTCCACTCTGCAGGCAGGGAGTTCTTTCTAGGGTTAGCTCTTCTCCTGGTCATATGATGGCTGCCAGTGCCCCTGGGGTAATATGCTTTCCTTCCACTGTTAGTGGGAAAGACACTTCCTTCTCTTTCCTCAAAACTCCCATCAGTCTTCCTCTAGCATCTCATTGGCAAATACTGAAACGGCCCCCAGCAAAAAAGGAGGAGTTTCTATGATTGACTATAGTTGTTGTTAGGTACTGTCAAGCATACTATAACTCAGTTAGTTACCCTATGAACAACAGACCAGAAATTTACACTGTTCAGTGTCATCCTTGTCATTTCTACCATCCTCAATCCCCTGGATTAGCCCACAGATGGTTGATTGTTGCTATTGTTGTTAGGTGCTGTCAAATCAAGTATATCTCATAGCAACTCTAGGAACGACAGATCTGAACTTTGACCTATCCTGTGCCAGCCTCATAATTTCTTATACACTCAACCTCATGACAGTAGTGACTATCTCAAACTGTCTAGTTGAGGGTCTTCCTCTTCTCTGCTGAACCTCGACCTTTCCAAGAACAATGTCCCTCTCCAAAAAATAGCCTCTCCTAGCAACAACAAATCTGGAGGACAGGTACATGGCTGCCTAACTGCAAGAGATATTTATTCCTATCCCCAAAAAAGGTGATCCAACAGTGTGGAAATTATCGAACAATATCACTAATGTCACATACAAGCAAAATCTTGCTGAGCATTATCTAAAACCAACTAGAACAGTTGATAGACTGAGAGCTGCTAGAAATCCAAGCTGGATTTAGAAGAGGCTGTGTCACCAGGGATATTGCAAATGCCAGATGGATCTTGGCTGAAAGCAGAATACCAGAGGATGTCTATTTGTGTTTTATTGACCTTGCAAAAGGCATTTGACTGTGTAGATAATAACACATTGTGGGTAACCTTAAGAAGAATAAGAATCCCAGAACACTTCATTTTGCTCATGTGAAACCTATACCTCAACCAGGAAGCTGTTGTATGAACAAAGCAAAAGGAACACTGCATGGTTCAAATTGAAGAAAGGAACATGCCAGGGATGTATCCTTTCTTCATATCTTTTCAATCTATGTGCAGAATAGATCATTCAGGAGGCTAGACTTTATAAAGAAGAATGTAGCATCAGGATTAGAGGAAGATTCATCAACCACCTGTGTTATGCAGATGACACAACTTTGCTTGCCAGATCAGAGGAGGACTTGAAGTGTTTGCTGCAGAAGGTCGAGGATTACAGCCTTCACTGTGGATTGCTTATCAACATCAAGAAAACAAAGATTCTTACCACCAGGCAAATTGGCAGCATCATGATGGATGGAGAAAAGATTGAGGTTGATAACAATTTTATTGTGCTTGGATCCACAATCAACACTCTTGGAGCCAACACTCAAGAAATCAAAAGATGAGTTGCTTTAGGAAAGTCTGCTGTCAGTGACCTCTTCAGAGTACTAATGGGTATCAATTTGGGGCTAGAGACTAAGGTGCACCTGATTTCAATTGCTTGTTTTACATCTGAGAGCTATATAATAAGAATTACAGAAGAATTTATTCCTTTGAGTTATGGTGCTAGAGAAGAGTACTAACCATATTATGGACTTCCAAGATAACAAACAAGTCATTCCTGGAGGGAGTGAAACCAGCCTACTCCTTTGAGATAAGGATTTTGAAACGCCATCTCACATACTTTGGGCATGTCACCAGGAGGGCTCAGTCTTTGGATAAGGACATCATGCTCGGAAGGGTAGAGGGTCAGTGCAGGAGAGGAAGATCCTGGATGAGATGGATTGACACAGTGATTGTGGCAATGGGGTCAGGTGTGTGAGAGACAGTGAGATTAGCTCAGAATAGGGCAGGGTTTGGAGCTATTGTTCATAGAGTAGTTATGAGTCATAGTCTACTAGAGGGCACATAACAACAATAACAACACCTCCAAAGCATGTAAGACAAAGCTTTGTCTTCTTTGTCCCCAAGGAGCACTCTGACTGCACACTGTCTAAAACATATCTGTTTGTTCTTTCGGCAGGCCATGGGATTCTCAGCACTCTTTTCCAACTCCACAGGTCAAAAGCAACAATTCCTCTTCTATCATCTTTATTCATTGTCCAGCTCTCAGATACATAGCAAGTGATTGAAAAGGCACTGAATCAGGCACACCTTAGTCCTCAAATTGACATCATTGCTTCTCAGTAATTTGGAGAGGTCCCTGACTGCAAACTTTTCTAATACTAAGATTGATTAGTTTGGGTTAAATATCTAGCAGTAGATTTGCTGTTGTGGAGACCATCACAATGCAGCACAGTGATGTAGAAATGGATTCATGAGACTAGCACTGCATTCACCAGAACTTACCTCAGGGCTTACCTCCAAATATGTATCAATCCAAGATCAAAGTATACAGATTAATGTGTTTTCTATTGCAGGTTTTGTGAGCATTTTCTGTCATCATACTGACAAACCTCCTAAAAAGGAACTTTTCTCTTTTTACCCCAGATTTCCATTTCTTACAGCATCAAACCCATCTCTTTCTCTTTTTCTACCCTACCTTCCTCCCTAACCCTCCACCCTTAAAGCCAAACTGACCGTTATTTATTTTACTTTTTTTTTCCTCTAAAACAAGAGCTCACATTTTCCATCCACAGGAAAAATAAGATTCTCCTTATTACAAAGGAATAGAGTTTCAGGCTCTCTACTGCTTCTTCCGTCTGCTCCTGAGGGGTCTCAATTTGCCCTGTTCTAAATTTATCAAACCTGTAAGCCTGTTGCTCCTATTTCTGTACACAGAAATCTGTCCTCTGATCATTCCTAAACTTTCAACTCAGCATGTTTATGAATCATCCATCAGTATTTAGTGTGACGGATAATCAGACATCAATTGTTCTGAGGGGAAAATCTTAACTTCAGTGTGGTTTTATAAACACCACCAACCAAAATAAATAAGAAAAAAGTAGAAAGTGTGTGACATGGATGATCATTTCCTTAACATTGTTAATAATTTTTATATCAATGAAGGAAGCTCTGGTGGCCTAGTTGATACGGAGTAGGGCTGGAAACAGAGAGGCACATGGCCTGAATCCAATTGCTCCACGGAATAAAAATGAGCAATCTCTTTTGGCACGATCTACTATACCTGAAAACCCACTGGAGGGTCAGCTATGAGTCAGTTCTGATTAGACAGTACACAACAACATATCACTAAGAAAAAGATAAACATACTAGGGCAAAGGATATGAACTATAATTTTTTAAGAAAATGTTTTATTTTTATTTTTTACTATTAAATTGGAAATATTAACTAAATTATTAATGTCTAGTGTTGACAAGAATGTTGTTATGTGTCATTGAGTTGTCTGTGACTCATAGCGACCCTACTTACAACAGCTCTGAACCATGCCCTATCCTGACTCAGTCTCTCTGACTCTGAAACACTTAATCCCATAGCCCTAATTACCATATCAATCCATCTCACCTGGGATCTTCCTCTCCTGTGCTGTCCCTCCACCCTTCCATGCATAATGTCCTTCTCCAAGGACTGGGCCCTCCAAGCCACATGCCCAAAGTATGTGAGACGGAGCTTCAAAATCCTTGCTTCCAAGGATTAGTTCTCCTGGCTCTCCACTGTATGTTCAAGACTTTTCTCCAGCAACACAGCTCAAAGGCATCAATTCTTCTTCTATCATCCTTAGTCATTATTCAACTCTCTAATGCATAGCATGTAATTGCAAAGACCATGGCCTGGATCAGGCACAACTTAGTCTTTAGACTGACATCATGGCTCCTCAACACTCTGGAGTTATCCCTGACAGCAGACTTCCCCAGTGCTATTTGACTTTTGACTTCCTGACTATTGGTGCCAAGAGAGTTGATTGTAGAGCCAAGTAAGCAACAATCTTGTCTCCACATATCATAGTGCTGCCAATTGACCCAGTGGTGAGAATAGGAGATATTTTGATGAGAGTGCTGACTGAAACAATTTTTTCTGAAGGACAATCTGCAATTTGCAGATTATGTTCACTTTTGATCTAACAACACTTGTAGGAAGTTGTTCTAGAAAATTACTCAGAAAAATCACATCCAAGATATGTACAATGAAACAACTATAATATATCTCACCCCAGTGAGAATAGCAAAATTTAATAAAGCAGCAAGCAACAAATGCTGAAGAGCTTGTGAAGAAGCTGGAACCCTTATTCAGTGTTGGTAAGATTGTAAAATGGTGCAACCACTGTGGAAGGCAGTGTGGCA
>NW_006399829.1:10572733-10576921 GCF_000299155.1 Elephantulus edwardii
GAGAGAAGTGCAGAAATGAATGAATTGAAATTCAAAATCTCTGTAAATGTTCATTAAAATTATTAAAAAGATACAAAAAATTATTTCAAATAAAATACATATAGCAAGGAATTCTTCAGCAACAAAAAGGTAGAAAATACTACCTTAGACTTGGGGCACACAATGCAGAGGGCCTGGCAGTGGTCTTCCTTCAGTCACCCTCACCTCCAAAGGGCCAGAATCCAGCACTCAAAGTCACTTCTCTTCCACATCATGCTTTGTGTATCTGGGAGCTTCAGTGAGCTTACTTGCAAGGCCTTCACAGAACTCTTCTCCAAATCTGACATCCAGATAAACTATGCCTCTAAGGGTGAACTTTTTTAAGCTCAAGAGGTACTCAAGGGATGTTGATACATAAAGGTATGGGTGGCTGGGTCCACATATAACAGTACAGCCTGGGCTCTCAGCAATGAGAAGAGTGTAGGGAACAGACCAGAGGCAAGTTCTCTCCAAGTCCCTATAGAACTCCTACGAATCCAACAATGACAAATTTGAGGTTGAATGTCTAGATCTTTATTCTGGCCCTTTGGAGGTAATGGTGACCATATGTTTTAGAAAAGATGTTGTTAGACGCCATCGAGTTGACTATAAACAACAGACTATGAAGAAATTGAAACCTTTCCCTATTCTCATGAACTTCACCACGTTCATATCCATTTATCCAGCAATTCACTTTGAGGATCTTCCTCTTTTTCACTCTCTACTTTTTCCAGCAAACCCTCTACTTTTCCTAGTTGTTATTGTTGTTATGTGCCATCAAATTGCCTGTGGCTCATGTTGTTGTTGTTGTTATGTGCCATCGAGTCATTTGCAACTCATAGCGACCCTATGTACAAGAGCTCTAAACACTGTTCTATCCTGTGCCAGACGCACTTATTCCCACCGCTCCAGTCACAGAATCGATCCACGTCATTGAAAGTCTTCCTCTCCTTCACCACCCCTGCATTCTGCCAAACATGATGTCCCTCTCCAAAGACCAGTCCCTCCTTGCAACATGCCCAAAGTATGTCAGACAAAGCTTCAGAATCCTTGACTCCAAGGAGCATTCCGGCTTCACCTTCTCCAGGACAAACCTGTTTGTTCTCCTAGCAGTCCATGCTATATTCAACACTCTTTTCCAGCACCACAGCTCAAAGGCATCAATCCTCTATCAACCCTATTCATTGTCCAACTCTTTGATGCATAGCACGTAACTGTGAAGACTGTAGCCCGGATCAGGTACACCTTAGTCTCCAGCCTGACGTCATTGCTCTTCAGTACTCTTGAGAGGTCCCTCACAGCTGACTTTCCCAATGTAATTTCTGTGACTCATAGCAACCCTATATACACCCCTGAAGCCTGCCTTGTCCTGAGCCAGTCTCACTGACTCCAGTACACCTACCCCCGTTGCCCTAGTTACTGTATCAATTTATCTTATCTGGGGTCTTCCTCTCCTGAGCCGTCTTTCCACCCTTCTGAGCATGATGTCCTTCTCCAAGGACAAGGTCTCTCCTGGCCACATGCTGAAAGCATATGAGATAGAGCTTCAAAATCCTAGCCTCCAAGAAGAAACTTCATTTCACCCTCTTCAAAACAGACCTGTTCTCTTGGTGGTCCATGGTATGTTCAAGACTCTTCTCCAGCACCACTACTCAAAGGCATCAATTCTATTCTATCTTCCTTAGTCATTATCCAGCTCTCCGATGCATAGGACTTAATTGTGAAGACCCTGGACTGGATCAGGTACACCTTAGTCTCTAGACTGACATTGCTGCTTCTCAGTATGCTGGAAAGGTCCCTGACAGCAGATTTACCTGATGCAATTTGCCTTTTGGTTTCCTAACTGTTGGTGCTGAAAGTGTTGATTGTGGAGCCAAGCAAGCTGTAACTGTGTAACTGTTAACAACCTCAATCTCTTCTCCATCCACCACGGTGCTGCCAATTGGCCCAGTAGTGAGAATCTTTGCCTTCTTGATGATGAGCTTCAATCCGTACTGAAGACTACAGTCTTTGACCTTCTGCAGCAAGAACTTCAGATCCTCCTCAGCTTTGGCAAGCAAGGTGTGTCATCTACATAACGCAGGTTGTTGATGAGTCTTCCCTCCAATCCTGATGCCACTTTCCTCCTCATAAAGCCCAGATTCCCGAATGATCTATTCTGCATATAGATTGAAAAGGTATGGAGGCCATTTTGCCTAATAAAGCCTTTGGCCCTTAGCCTTTGAAAGAAAAAAAGAAAAGAAAAGGTATGGGGACAGGACACATCCCTGATGCACTCCATTCCTGATTTTGAACCATGCAGTGATTCCCTGCTTTGTTTGGAGAACTACTTCCGGGTCCACACATAGATTTCACATAAGCACAAACAAGTGTTCTGAGAGTCCCTTTCTTCTCAAGGTTAACCACAATTTGTTGTGATTTACATAGTCAAATGCCTTTGCATAGTGAATGTAGCACAGATAGATATCCCTCTGGTACTCTTTGTTTTCTGCCAAGATCCATCTAAAATTGGTGATAATGTCTCTAGTGCCACGGCCTCTTCTAAACCCAGCTTATATTTCTGATAGCTCTCTGTCAATGTTCTGTTGCAGTAGTTTCTGGATAATCTTCAGCAGGATTTTGCTTAAATGTGATATGAGAGATATTGTAAAATTATTTCCATGCTCTGTCAGGTCACCTTTTTTTTGGAATGGGAATAAATATGGATCTCTTCTAGTCAGTTGGCCATGTTTTGTTTTATTAGTTTGACTTATAACTTTGAACTTAAATACATTATGTACAAGCCATCATTTATACTCTTGCTTACAAATATTAGGAATGGGTCTGGAAACAGAGAACAAAATTAGAAAGACCAGTCTTCTGTTCTTTTTAGGTGCTGTTGAGACAAGTGCCAACTTACAGTGACCCTGTGAGCAACAGATTTGAACCCTGTCCAGTCCGGCACCATCTTTATCATCTCCTACACACTTGCTCCCATTACTATAGCCACCTGATTAGACTCATTGAGGGTCTTCCTCTCTTATGCAGACCCTACACCTTTCCAAGCATGTTGTCACTTTCTAAGGAATAGCTTCTCCTAACAATATGCCCAAAGTGTGTGAGATGAAGCTTCACCATCTTTCCTGCTAAGGAGCATTCTGGTCCACTTTCTCAAAAACATATCTGTTTGGACAATCCATCGAATATTCTGTGTTCTTCTCCAACATCACAACTCAAAAGTACTGATTATTTTGTCATCTTTATTCAATTTTTCAGTTCTCAGATGCATATCAGGTTGTTAAAAAGAACATAGCTTCAAGTTGGCACAACTTAGTCTTCAAACTGACACCATTGTTCTTCAGTACTTTAGAGAAGTCTCTTGCAGCAGACTTCCTCAATATTACATGATTTCTCAGCTTCTGACTACTGGTACCAAGGGTGTTGACTATGGACCCAGCTAAGATGATATCATTGATGATTTTAATGTTTTCTCCATCTATCATGACGTTGTCGGTTAGCCCAGTAGCGAGGATTTTTGTTTCCTTGATGTTGACATGTAAACCATATTGAAGACCAAAGTCCTTGATCTTCTGAAGCAAGCACTCCAGTTTTCAAAGGATATCTTGAAAAGATAAAGCAAAAAAGTATAATAGAATGTTCAAAAAGGTAGAATTTGAGACTAAAAAGGGATGAACTTGGTTGATATTTCTCAAGTTGAAAATACTGAAAAAGCAAATTCAACAACTCAAGTTGCAATACTGACAGATACTTTGGGGGGAATCTGAGTGATCCAGGAAGCATCAAGAGAAGATGGAGGCAATATACAGAGTCATTACACCAAAAAGAACTAGTCAAAGAGGAAATATTTCAAGAAGTAGAGTATGCTCCCTCTGGTGGCCGACCGACTCCCAGAGCGGGCCACTCAGAGTTACAGAAGGTTTGCCAAGGTCCCTTTTTAACGTTAACAGAGAGATTATTAGCCCTGGTTCTTACTTCAGAAAAATGTCCTAAAGTCAAGGATAAGGGTGTCGTCATATTCTGTCCCATATTAGTCGCCCACAGAACACAGCAGACACTCACAAGAAATACAAGACACACAAGAAGCTCTCTTCGCGACAACCAATTGAAAGCTGCTTCAGACGGGAGAGCCCTTCCTGGTAGACACGGGGGCACAACATTCAGTTCTGAAGC
>NW_006399829.1:10581816-10602050 GCF_000299155.1 Elephantulus edwardii
CAACAATACCATGAGTTAAAAACAGCCATAGATGAGGATCTTCGGGCTTTAGAGTCATCAATTACTCGACCAAAAGAATCCCTGACCTCCTTATCTGAGGTAACCTTACAGAATAGGAGAGGACTAGACCTATTGTTCCTCAAAGATGGGGGTCTCTGTGCCGCGCTAAAAGAAGAATGTTGCTTTTATATTGACCATTCAGGAATAATAGAAGATTCCATGCAAAAGCTAAGGGAAAGGTTAGACAAAAGAAAACGAGACCGAGAATCTCAACAAACACGGTTTGAGAGCTTATTTTATAAATCCCCACGGTTAACTACTCTTGTATCTACCCTTATAGGTCCTTTAATACTCTTGTTTATATTGTCGCTAGTTGGGCCTTGTATTATAAATAAGGTTGTTACCTTTGTTAAAGATTGCATCAGTACTGTTCAATTAATGGTTCTAAGACAACAATATCAAAATATGAGAGAGCCTGACTGCAATGATTCTGCCTCCAGAGATTCTTGGTTCTATGATTAGAACCTTGTACTAAAAGAAGTGGGGAATGAAAGGAATTAAAAAAAAAAAAACAATGTCCCCAAACCCAAGTATTGTAAGAACCTATACCTTTGATCTGTATTATAAGAACCTATACCTTTGATCTGTATTGTAAGAACCTATACCTTTGATCTGTATTGTAAGAACCTTTACCTTTGATCTTGTGTGAATGTTTGTGTTCCAGGAACTAGCTGACCACACACTGAAAAAACAATTACTGGAAAAAACCGTATTTTAACTAACGTCAGCAGCAGGTAACTGACCTAAAATTGAACTTCTCCTTTTCCAAAGAGCCAATGAGCTAATTCCACACCAAAGAACTCCTAGACCTAGTATAAATTCCCTTGCTTTTTTGGGCTCGGGGTCGACTTCCCTGTCTCCTGTGTGAGATACAAGTCGCCCTGAAGCTTCGTCAATAAAGCCTTTTGTGATTGCAGCGAGTGGATCTGGTGTGAGTTGCTCGGGGTAGCGCCCGGTCTGGGGAAAGCCCTAGTGTTGGGGTCTTTCATTTCCATTTAGTTGAAAGTGTTCCTCTCTTTCACTGACCTTTGCAAGCATGACATTCCTTTCCTAGGATATCAGGCCTATTCTAACAATAAGCCCTGTTGGGGAATGTTAGGGAGGAAGGGAGGGCCTCTGGCCAGGAGAGATTGCCTAGCTCTGAATAAGTGCAAACCTCCCAACGGCCTTTAATACAGGTAGAGAAAGCTCTCCTGTGTTTGGCTGTACCAGCTTGAGAAAGCTCGCCACCTGGGAAGACGACTGCTGAATCTTGAGCTGGGAGTAGTCTGCAGGCTCACCCTATCCTGTCTTCCTGTTTACTTTTTCATGTATAAGTGCGCTGCAGCCCCCAATAAAGAAGAGCTGGATTGACTCTGAATGGCTCCCGGATTGGTGTGTCTCTGTTGTGCTTACTCTCATCAGGCTGTTGCTGTTCGTTGCCAGCGAACAGCCAGCGATAGTGCCCAAAGAATGTGAGAGGAAAGTTTGTCATCTTTACCTCCAAGGAGCACTCTGGTTGTGCTTTCTCCAAGACATATCTGTTTATTCTTTTGGCAGTCCATGAGCTATTCAGTACTCTTCTTCAACACCACAGCTCAAAGGCATTAATTCTTCTTCTGTCATCTTTATTCATTGTTCAGTTTTAAGACCATGGCCTGAATCAGGCACACCTAAGTCTTCAAGCTGATATCACTGCTCTTCAAGAATTTGGAGAGATCCCTGACTTCAGATTTTCTCAGTGGAATACATATCTTGATCTACTGAATCCTGGTATCAAGAGTGTGGATTGTGGATCTAAGTAAGATGAAGTTGTTTACAATTTTAATCGTTTCTCCATCTATAATAATGTCCAGTGGTGATACTTAAATTATATATTTATATATATAATTTTACATTAGTTTGAATACAAAATTTGTATAGATTGTGTTTCACATATCTCTTCATTCTTATTGTGTTTCATATGATCATCCCTATATATTGTGTCTTATAAAACGAATCATCAGTGATCTATGCCTATTACCTCATCTTTTTAGGGCTCCACTGGGTCTTTCCTATTTCATTTGCCCCCTCCCTCCACCTACCAAACTCTGCAACTTCATTATTTCCCCACCCCCATCCCCACCTTCACCCCTTCTCCCCACACCTTATCCCTTTGGACTTTTTATACACATCTTACTAGTTATCTTTCTATTTTTACAATGACAGTTTAAGAAGTGTTTTTCCTTATGAAACGGATTTAGTTCACTCAGCATAATGCTCTTTAGACTCTCCCATGTTATATAGTGCTTTTTTAAATTGTTGTTCCTGCGTGCTGCATAGTATTCCATTGTGCAAATTTACCACAAATTCTCAATTCATTTGTTGATGGACATTGGGGATGTTTTCATTTTCTTGATATTGTAAATAATACTGCTATGAACATGAGCGTATAAATCTCTGCTTGTGTCTCAGTCCTATTTTCTTGGTGCATATTTCTAGCAGTGAAAAAGCCGTGTTGTTTAGAACTCCTGTGTTCAACTTTTTGAGGAAATGCCAAACTGCCTTCCAGAGTGGTTGTACCATTTTACAATCCCACCAACAGTGTGTGAGAGTTCCTATCTCTCCACATCCTCTCTAACATTTATTTCTTGCTATCCTGTTAAACTTTGCAATGGTGAAAACTTTTGTTTTCTTGTGTTGAGATAGAATCAACAATGAAGGCTGTAGTATTTTATCTTCTGCAGCAAGCTTTTGAAGACTTCCTCACTTTCAGCAAGCAAGGTAATATCAGATGCATAACGAAGGTTAAGTTTTCCTCTAATCTTGATGCCATGTTCTTCCTCATAGAGTCCAGCTTACCGAATGATTTTCCTGCATATATATTGAACAGGTATGGAGAGAGGCTACAACCCTGACACACTTCTTTTCTTTATTTTAAGCCATATAGCTACCACTAAAGACCTGGAATACCTTTGATTCAATAGCAGAAGTAGTGCTTATCAAAGAATCATTCTGATAAGCCAAATGCTTGCTGAAAACAAACAATCTGATCTCCACGCACCCATGACTTCAAGCTGTGAAGGCATCTGGGATTAATTTTGAAAAGAAAGCTTTTTCAAACACAACTTTACAGAAAAACATTATTCCCTGGGAACCTTGACATTGGACTCTGCATGAGTTTGAGGCAGAGACTAAAGATGCCAATTTTCCTAGATTCATGCTTCATACATTCCATGGTCTGATTATTAATGGATGTTGGCAGTTGTTTCTTCTCAGTTTGAGTTCTGCCACATCAGCAAGTGAAGGTTCCAAAAGCAGTTGTCCACCTCCATCATTAAGGCCAACTGCTTTGGGGAGGCTGGTCTCCCTCCTCCTCCCTGTGAGTGCCTCCCCGCTTCAGAGGCTCACAATTCCAGCACCGTGGCAGACAGTATTTCCTGCTACTCACAAGATTCTCACTGACTGGGGTTTTTTTCAGACCTAGATCATCAGGTTGTCCTTCCTAATGACTTGATTACATGATTGGTTAAGCCTATACAACTGCACACACACCTGCTTTTCAGATGATTACAGGATGCCCACAAAGTAACCACAGTGCATGCTTTTCTGCAAATGCGTTACCTACCAGAAACTGGTTTCTCAAGTATATCTTTTCCTGGGTGTCTACCATAAATGAATTTTGTTTTGTTTTTTTAAAGAAGCAAAAGTGTGTAACAAGACCCTCAGGGAATTAGCTGTTGACGTCATGCCTCTCCTTGACTATGGGGGGCTGGATTCCTTTAGACTATAAGGTTAAGTCAGTACAAAGGGACTTAACTAGCAAAAAGGAACTCAACCTTTAGGTCACCTGTTTTAGTGGACAATTTCCTCGCATGTGATTAACTGCCTCTGAAAACCCACCAGAGGGTCAGCTTTGTGTTGGGTCTGACTAGATGATAAACAATAACATTTTTTTAGGACTAAAGTCTTATGTTTTAAGACTTTAAAAACTCTCTCTCTCTCTCTTATCTATCTATCTATCTATCTATCATCTATCTATGTTTGCTGTTGTTGGTAGATGCTATTGAGTTGACTACAACTCATAGAGATCCTATGAACAACAGATACGAACCCTGCCCTATCCTGCACCATTCTCACAGTCTCTGCCATTCTCAAGCCCATAGTCACAATCACTGTGTCAACCCTCTCATTTAGGATCTGCCTCTCCTTCTCTAACCTTCCACCTTTCCCAGTATGACATTTTTTGGTGTGGTTTTTTTTTTTACTAGTTTATTTACAAAATTCTAATACAAATTCAGTATGATATCTTTTTTTCAAGCACTGGCCCATCCTGACAACATGTGCAAAACACGTGAGATCAAGTTGCCTGTCCTTGCCTCCAAGGAGCACACTCAGTGTACTACCTCCAAGACAAGACTTCATTGTTCTTTTGGCATTTTATAAGAAATTCAATACTCTTCATCAACACCATGATTCCCAGGTATTGATTCTTCTTCTTCTGTTCTCCATATCCATTTTCCAGCTTTCAGATGCACAGGAAGCACTTAAAAATCCCATGGTGCTTGGGTTAGGCACACATTAGTTTTTAAACTGACATCATTGCTCTTTAACATCTTGGAGAGGTCCTTGACAGCAGATTCTCAAGTTTATATTTTGGTTTCTCAAGTATATCTTTCATATATAGGCAAAATATTTTTATTTCTTCACTGCTGCTATCATGGATGTTGCTGGAAGATCCAAAATAAAAACTATCTTAGTATACAACATTTTATGAACATTTTTTATGAACAAGGCATTTTCTTACCGAATCCACGGGAACCAAAATATGACTTTGAGTTCATCCCACCTGAATTTCAGAACCATATTGGGAACAGTTTAGAGGCCTTGAACACTAATGCCCAAAGACCTAATGAGTTGTGGGAGGATGTCAAATATATCTTCCAGGAAGAGTGAAAACGGTCATTACAAAGAAAGAAGAGGGGGGAAAAGACCAAAATGGATGTCAGAAGAGACTCTGAAGATTGCACTGGAGCACAGAGAAGCCAAAGCACAAGGAAGAATTCAAGATACTAAAGAGCTGAACAGAAGATTCCAAAAGGCAGAACGGAATGACAAAGCAAAATATTACAATGAAATGTGCAGAAAACCAAAAGGGCTGAACTCGTTCAGCATATCTTAAACTCAAGGACCTGAAGAACAAATTCAAACCTCGAGTTGCTATAATCAAGGATGCTTTAGGCAGAATATGAAATGATCCAGGGAGTATTAAAAGAAGATTGAAAGAATATACTGAGTCACTGTATCAAAAGGAATTGGCAGACACAGAAGAATTTCATGAAATAATATATGAGCAAGAGCCTATGGTGATGAAGGAAGAAGTACAAGCTGCTTTGAAAAAAATAAGGCCCCAAGAATAGATGGTATACCAATTGACATATTTTAGCTAACAGGTGCTGCCCGGATGTGCTCACCAAGTTGTGCCAAGAAATCTGGAAAACAACCACTTGGCCAACTGACTGAAAGAGATCTGTATTTGTTCCCATTCCAAACACCAGGGATGTGTCCTATCTCTATGCCTTTTCAACATGAATGCAGAACAGATCATCTGTGAGGCTGGGCTCTATGAGGACAAGTGTGGCATCAGGATTGGTGGAAGATCTATTAACATTCTGCATTATGCAGATGACACAACCCTGCTTGCTGAAACTGAGGAGGACCTGAAATGCTTGCTGCAGAGGGTCAAGGACTGCAGCCTCCAATATGGATTGAGGCTCAATGTCAAGAAGACAAAGATTCTCACCACTGGACCAGCATCAGGATGGATGATAAAGAGATTGAGATTGTTAACAACTTTATTCTGCTTGGCTCCACGATAAACACTCTTGGCACCAATAGCCAAGAAATTTAAAGATATATTGAGATGGGAAAGTCTGCTGTTAGGGACCTCTCTAAAGTACTGAAGAGCAATGGTGTCACTCTGGAGATTAAGGTGCATCTGATACAGGCCATGGTCTTTGCAATGCATCAGAGAGTTGGACAATGAAAGGTTAGGAAGGATAGAAAGAGAATTGATGCCTTTGAGCTGTGGTGCTGGAGAAGAGTATTGAATGTACCGTGAACTGCCAAGAAAACAAACAGATTCACCCTGGAGAGGGTTAAACCAGGCTGCTCCTTGGAGGCAAGGATTCTGGGGCTTCGTCTGACATACTTTGGACATGTTGCCAGGAGGGACGGGTTCTTGGAAGGGGACATCATGCTTGGAAGGGTGGAGGGATGGCGCAAGAGGGGAAGACCCTCTATGAGGTGGATTGATTCAGTGACTGAGGTAACCGGGATGTGTGTGTCAGCGGCAGTGAAATTGGTACAGGATAGAGCAGGTTTTAGGGCTATTGTACTAGGATCGCTATGAGTTGCAAGCAACTCGATGGCACATAACAACAACAACAAAAGCTCCTTTTAGACAAAGATTTAAATAGTTGTATAATATGCCACTCTTCACATTCTATTGCTAGAAGCGTCAGTCATTAGAACAGGATATCAGGCTTGAAAAGGGGAAGGGTCAGCGGAAAAGAGGAAAACTCTCAACAAGATGGATTGACCTAGTAACTGTAACCACGAAATCAAGTATATCAGAGATAATGAGGGTGGCAGAGAATAGGATGAGAATCAGGCCTGTGGTTCACAGTGTTGCTGTGAGTCATACTCAACTGAACAACATCTAATAACAACAATGGAAGTCTTGGGGGGCTCTGGTGGCCCAGTTGGTAGGGAACTGTGCTGCCAAGTGCAAGGAGGGCAGTTAGAATCCAGCACTAGCTTGAAGGTCAGTTATGAGTTAGTTCTGACTTGACTGTGATGAGAGAGAGCAAGAGAGTGGTTATATGCTTGGCTACTAACTCAAAAATTTGAGGCTTGAACTTGTGGTCGACTTTAGAGGAGAAAAAAGCCTGTTTATCTGCTCCAGAGAAGGGACTTTGGTGTCATAGTGTGTTCCATGTTTGTCTGCTAACTGAAAGGCTAGCAGTTCAAAGCCACCAGTCACTCCTCAGGAGAAAGATAGGCAATCTCCTCCTATAAAGATTTACAGCCTGGAAGACCTGACAGAGGGCTGCTTTATGAATCCACATCAACTGGACAGCAAGCAACAACACTGAAGCAGAACAATTAGGATGTTTGGGTCTTTTTCTATCATGAATAACTGTGCAGTGAACATGCTCCCTTAAGATAGCGAAATAACTGGGTCATAGGGTAGCAACACATTTAAAAATGCTTGACACGTAGTGCCAAATTCCATTTTCAAAAGATTGTTCCAGCTGCTTCTTTTGGTGCCAAAGTCTTTCCAGAAACCATGAGAAGTCTCTCTCTGGATGGACTGTAAATCAGGAGCGCTGCGTTGCAGTGATTCCCACTCTGTGGCAAGCCATTGGTGTGACCTCAAGAAAAGCAATAGAAAAGCAACAATAATAATTATAAATATTCACAGCCTTACAAGAATTTAAATTTGTGTTCATATGTATATTCTTTTTGAACCTCACAATTATCCCCACAAAACAACAGGGAGGTGGAAGGTATTATTATCAACGGAAAGATCAGAAAACGAGGCCCAGAATGGCTAACGGATTTTTTTTTCCAGTCTCACCAGCTGGCAAATGACATGGAACACTCAACTTCTGGTTTCTGTTTCAGAACAATTTCCATTATCTCATACTGCCTCTTTTCTTCTCACCTTGTCATGTAATCGTTCCAGAGCCACACTTTTCAGACTTTACTGTGCACACAAATTACCCAGCCTTTTTGTTAAAATGTAGACTCCTATCAGCAGGGCACAGTGGGGCCCAGGATCGTGTATTTCTAACAAGCTCGGTGGTGAAGCCAGTGCTACTGCTCTGTGGATTGTAATTTTAATAGCAAGGCCTGTTACCGACCTTTCAACAATAAGGTTTCATATTTCCGTAATTCTACCTAAGATCAGATTGTGGGATGTATATTGCTGTTATTTTAGGTGCTATCAAACCATTTTTGATTCATATCTGTGGTATGTACAATAAAGAAATTACGTTTACTCCTGAGCCATTCTCACAATCTTTCCTGTGTTTAAGGTCATTGTCCCAATCACTGTGTTGATCCATCTTCTGAGGGTCTTTTGCTCTCTTTTGCTGACTCTCTACTTTTCCAAGTATAATGACCTCCTCCAGAGACTGGCCCGTCTCGAAAATGTGTCCAAAGTATGTGAGATGAAATCACACCATCTTTGCTCCTAAGGAATAATCAGGCTTCACTTCTTCAAACCTATATTTGTTTCATTTTTTTGTTTGTTTCTTTGTTTGTTTGCAGTTCATAGGATATTCAATATTCTTTGCCAAAACCACAAATCAAAGGCATGCTTTCTTCTCTGGTCTTCCTTATTCAGTGATTCACATTTATCAACCAGAACCCACCCAATACCAGAATGAATAGATCTGTGGCTGTAAATACGTCACTGGCCACAGCCTGAACTCAATCATTTCCAGGCACAGTTTTCAAATGTTGGAGCTTAAAAAACACATAAACTTAAGAAAGAAGTTCTTTTAAACAGACAAGACAGATGGTAGGCCCAGCGCAGTACTGAGTAAGCTATTTAATTGTGTAGGAAACGAGTATAGAGCTATACTCATGAGACATCAACTAAGAATACCAGGAGGTATGACTAAGTGCTGGCAAGGAAGGGCATTCCAGGCACGGGGCACAGCCCGGGAAGGGCAAAGAAAAGAGGAAGGAGGCAAATGGTTTAGGGACAGGGAGTTCAGACTCATTCAGGAAGAATGGATAGATAATTCATGGAGTGAGATATGATCGGCAGCGTAATTCCAGGCCACATTTTCACAGCCTGCAGATGCTCAGTTGCATTTAGACCTTTGTCTAACATGGAATGTGCCTCAGAAAGCTTTTGAGTGAAAGGATGAAATGATGAAAATGGTGTTAGGAAGATGAGTTCAGGGAGATCATTGCCTGGAGTCTCCAAAGGCCACAACTCTATTGAGATGTGAGAAGATGACAGTAGGAATGGAATGTACTGTGAGGAGAAAGAAATTGATGCGCTGTACCGATTAGTGGTGAGCCATGGGGGAAGCGATGGAGAATCGCTGAGGTTTCCATGCTGGGCGAGAGGAAAGTGACAGTACCATCAACAAAAGCAGAGGCTTCAGAAGACATGTTAGCCCAAACAATTTCTTCCAGATCAATAACAGTTGCCCCAGCCAAGTCATATCCTGGCATATGAAGGGTTTTTTTGGTTGTAGTTTCAGAAAGATATGATTACAATGGCAGACCAAAGATTAATTTGAGATAATAATCTCTCTTAATATTCTGTTGTCGGTCAAGACTGTGTCTTTTATATACCTGCATATGTTGTTGTTATATGCTGCCGAGTCGCCTGCGACCCGTAGCGACCTTATGTACAACAGCCCCAAACCCAGCTCTATCCTGTGCCAATCTTATTGTCTCCAACACACCTACCCCCATTACCCCAGTCACTGAATCAATTCACCTCACCGAGGGTCTTCCTCTCCTGTGCTGTCCCTCCACCCTCCCAAGCATGATGCCCCTCCCCAAGGACTGCTCTTGCCTTGCGATATGCCCGAAGTATGTCAGATGAAGCTTCAGAATCCTTGCCTCCAATGAGCAGCCTGGCTTCACCCTCTTCAGGATGAACTTGTTTGTTCTCCTAGCAGTCCATCGTATATTCAATACTCTTCTCCAGCACCACAGCTCAAAGGCATCATCAACTCTCCTTCTATCCTCCCTAGTCATTGTCCAGCTCTCTGATGCATAGCAAGTAATTGCAAAGACCATGTCCTGTGTCAAGCACACCTTAGTCTCTAGACTGACATCATTGCTTGTCAGTACTTTGGAGACGTCTCTGACAACAGACTTTCCCAACGCAATTTGTCTTTTTAATTTCTTGGCTGCTGGTACCAAGATTGTTGATTGTAGAGTCAAGCAAACTGAATGTATATGTATACACATAAGTGCCCAGCTGTTGACCATTTGTCTCTGGTGGCATAGTGGTTGTCCATGAGACATTGCTAACTCAGAGACCACACCTTTCTGGCAGGTCCACCAGCAACTCCATAGGAGAGAGAATCTCTTTTTGTGCCTTTTAAGACTTCAGAAACCTGATGAAGGATAAGCTGTGAGTCCATGCCCACTTGATAGCAATAAGATGGATGGGGTGTTGAGCATTGCACTGGATGGTACAGTTGAGTTAAGCACTCACCTGCTAACCAAAAAGGTTGATGGTTCGAATTCACCCAGCAGTGTCTCTGCAGAAAGAACAAATGACTCATGTTAGAAAATCCAGTCACTGGAAACTTAATTAAACACAGTTCTGCTTTGTAACACACAGGGTCTCCAGGAGTTGGAATGAACAAAACAGGAACTACTAGTTTGGTTGCACTTTCTAGATTTGTCCAGGACTACTGATAGGTATACATAGCTCCATGCTTTCTCTCTACCCATCTTAACAACCCTCCTTTGTAACACAGTTTACTAGGAGTCCAGAGAGAGGTTTGTGTACTTGGAGCAGAGCAAATGAACTGGCCTCTGTGAAGTAGAGTCCTGGAAGAGTAGCACCCTGCATTCCACCTCTCTGCCTGCTCTCAGCATTTACACCTTGACCAACTCATTAATCTAAAATACTGATCTCAGTGCTATGACTTAGCACGGTCCACTGGAAACTTCCTTGCCAGAATCTGAAATTCTTTTACAGATGAGTTCAGCTCACAAATACACTGTCCCTGTGAGCTCATAGAGGCCCCGATGCCCTCAGAATAGCACAGTTATTTGCAGCAAAGGGCAGACCTTTGTACACCATTGGCACTCTGTTCTCCCCGGAGCTCTGTGGGAGCCTGAGAGGAAGAAGCCCAGACATGCCTGCCATTTTCTCCTCTGTTCATCAATCCACCCCATTGTCTTCTTTTGCTGGTTTGACCTCCTGCCACAACTGTAAGGTATTTTGGAAAATTCTGAGATGCAATTCACAGTACTTGCTGCACTGACACAAGTTTGTTAATGCAAATAAACACAATCGTAGAAATGTCTTTTTGAAGAACTGAATTTTTATTCTGTTGTTAGTTTATTTATTTATTCATTAGAAAACCAGCTGTCTTAATCAAATTCTAACTGGGATAATTCTGTGTGTGGATTCCACCCCCACCCACCCCCACCCCCACCCCGCCTTCTCACTTCTATCATGCGTAATCAGCAAGAATTTATGGAACACCCACTCTGTTCAGGGAATAGTAATAGTATGGTCGTTGTTTAGGTTTCAAAACAAGTGATAATCCAATAAACTCCATAAAAGAGTTTGTATTCTTTTCCCTTTGAAGCAGCCATATTTTATCAAGCTCCACAGGGTCCTTGCACTGAGTTCCTGAGACATCAAACAAAGAACATTTAATACATTTGACTGTATCCCCCACATTCTAAATTTTCATGATCTAACTCTTTTCAAGCAACAGCACAACTCCTTTTTCTTTCTTCTTTCTCCAACACTGGAGATGTTTAATTGTTTTCCTGAAGTTACTATTTCTGTGATGTCTTAATGCTCTCTTTTTGCCTTTCTGACTTTACCATTATAATTGTTAGATCTTACGGAGTCAATTTCAACTCAGAGACCCGAATATAACAGATAGACATCCCTTAGTGTTGTGCCCTTACTATGATGGCAGGGGAATGTTTGAACACATTGCTGCAGCTACAGTGTCACGTCATGTCCTTGAGGATCTTTCACCTTTTCCCCTCACTCTCTAATTTACCAAGCATGTTATTCTCCAGGAACTGAACCCGCTTGTTAATATATCCAAAGAAAGGGAAACAAAGTCTTACCACCTTTCCTTCCAAGGACTATTCTGTCCATCCTTCCAAGATAGGCTGCCATTCAAATTCAATAGTTTGCCAACATCATAATTCAAAAAGCACTAATGCCTCAGTCCCACAAGGACAAACATTGTACACAATCATTAATGTAGAATGAGTATGAGGATCCAAGGTAGAGGGTGCAGAGGGTGGAAATAGAGAGGTTGAAGATGAGGGGAGAGGGTGTTAATCATAGGGTTGCACAATTCAATGGGTGGGTGGGGTGAAGGAAATGAGAAGGATCTTCTGTGAAGAACAATGAATTCAAGCTTTGTAAATAAGTCAGAATAAAATTTAAAAAGAGAAAGCGCCAATGCTTCTTCAGCCTTCCTTCTTTAATTACTCCATTCACATTAACGTTGAACTTTGTTAGATGACCCAGTTCTTCCAGAGCACAGTTTGAGTGGCATCCAACTTGAAGAGTTTATCTTCGGGAAGTACCTCAGACAATGTGTGATGCTATCCATAAGTGGAGTGCTAGATCTTTCTCCCTAGTGTGTCTTGGTTTCAAAGTTCCACAGAAACATTTCAACCATGGATGACCCTAATAATAATTGAAGTACTGGTGACATTTTCACAATAATACGCAAGCCAACACATTATGACAAAATTACAATTATGTGTTGTGATTCTGCAATACTTGGTTAATAAATATATTACATTTTCTCTGTTAAAATAATTGATATGGCATCCCCCTTTCCAAATTAATCCTATCAGATACAACTTGTTAGCTCTTAACTAGAAAATGTAATTGCAAATTGTTTCAAAGTTGTTCAGCTAGCAAAAAAGGACAGGTGTTAATGTTAAGAAAATTAGAAACTTAGTATAAACAAGCAAAAGGACAGCAGTAGGTCCTGTAAGTGCCACATAATTCTCTAGGAAATGTGTATCTTTTATCTCATTTATTCTAACTTGAGGCTCAGACTCTGGAATTAGTCATAAACCCACAGAAGATTAACATATTGAAAATCATTTTTCCAGAACAAAGTTGTAAATAATGTCTATTGGTTAAAAAAGGGAACCCAAAATACTACAGGTTTTGCTTGCTTCTTGTTTATTTTGTTTCACACTATGAATGCGTCTAAATGTTCTGTTTTTAATTACTATATTTTACTTCTCGAACAGTTTTAGGCTTACAGATAAATTAGAGATAGTACAGTGAGTTCTCTATATTCTACCCTTCACTTTCTAGTATCTTCTGTTATTAATATCTTGCACTCATGTTGTATGTTTGTTGCCATTCATGAAACATTGCTGGTACATCTTTGTTAACCAGAGTTGAGCTATCAACCAAGTCAGCAGTTTGAATCAGCCAGCTACTTAGATAGAAAAAGATGTACAGTCTCCCTCGGTAAAGACATACAGGCTTGGAAACCTGATAATGTTGTTGTTAGGTGCCTTTGAGTTGAGTCCAACTCATAACAGCCCTATCAAAAAAGATCCAAACACTATTCTATCCTGTGCCATCCTCATACTTCCTGACACACAAGATCCCATTACAGCAGTCACAGTGTCAATCCACTTGGTTGAGGGTCTTCCTCTCCTTTGCCAGCCCTTCACCCTTCCCAGCCTCATGTCCTTCTCCAAGGAATAGCCCCTCCTAGCAACATGCCCAAAGTATGTGAGGTGAAGCACTCCAGCTGCACCCTCTCAAAAACGTATCTGTTCTCTTGGCCATCTATACAATGTTCAGTGCTCTTCTCCAACACCACAGCTCAAAGGCATCAATTCTTCTGCCATCCTTATTCATTGTCTAGTTCGTAGAGTGATCACTCTAGCAAGTAGTAGGAAAGTAGTAGGAAAGACTATATCCTGAATCAGATGTACCTTACTCCTCAAACTGACATCATTATTCCTTCATAATTTGGAGAGGTCCCTAACTACAGATTTTCCCAATGCAATGCAGTGTGTCTCTTTATTTCCTGACTGCTTGTACCAAGAGTGTTAATTGGAGAATAAAAAGGGGAAAACTCTCTCTGCAACACTGAAAGATACTATGGGCAATATATTGAATGACTCAGAAAGCATAAAAAGAAAATAGAGGGAATACATGGGATGACTATACTAGAAAGAATTGGTTGACACTGAATATTTTCAGAAAGTATCATATGAACAAGAGCCAATGGTAATGAAAGAGGAAGTAGAAGCTGCACTGAAGAAACTGGCAAAAAATTAGGCCCAAGGAATCGATGGGATATCAATTGACTTGTTTCAATTAACAGATGAAGCCCTGAATGTAATCTTATCAGTCTATACCAGGAAATTTAGAGGGCAGCTGTCTGGCCAATGGATTGGAAGAGTTTCATGTTTGTTTCCATTCCCAAGAAAGGTGATCCAACTGAATGTGGAAACTGTTGAACAATATCATAAATATCACATGCAAGCAAAATACTGCTGATGATCATACCAAAAATGGCTAGAACACTATGTAGATAGGGAGCTACCAGAAGTTCAAGCAGGATTTAGTAGAGGGTGTGGCACCAGGTATATCATTGCTGATGTCAGAGGGAAGGAAGCCTGATAGAGAACTCTTATGAATTGCAATTGACTTGTCATAGTATTTTGCACTTAATGTTCACTCTTTTTTTAAAAAAAAGAAAATTCTTTTTAATCGGAGTGAAAATTTCAGAGCCATTTAGTTTTCTAATCAACCAATTTTACACTTTCTGTCCCTTAATTATAATACAAAGTAACTAAGCTCTTCCACTTCCTCCTTGCAATTCCCACTTCCATTAATCCTTCTAGCCTACCTCTTCCTACCTTCTGAGCTTTGTTACTAGGCAAATGCTGCCCTTTCAATCTTATGTGACTGATTATGTTAAGGTATGAGTGCCCCTTTTTTTGTTGTTCCTTCTTCTATGTCCCCAGGAGGAATGTGTTTAGCTCATGGTCAAACGACGAGAGTGAATTTTGTGCCAGGTTTGAAGGGTGGCTAAGAGGTATATAGTCTTTACAGTTCTGTTAGTTTCTATTGGATCAAGAAGCCTGGCTGTGTTTATGAATTTTGTTCCATGTTTTCCTCTCATTCTATCCAGGGCTTCCTCCTCTGGTCCTTTTAGAGGGTTCAGCAGTGGTAGCTGGACAGCTACCATTCTGGTCTTGGGGATCTTGGAGGCTGATGTTCTCATAGCCGTCAGTCCTTTTGACTAACTGCTTCTAACACATCTTTGCTTTTCTTCCCTCTTCTTTGTTCCGGACAGGGAAAGACCAATAGTTGTGCCTTAAATGTTTCACCGGTTGCTCATTTAAGTGGAATGTCGACCATTGTCCTACATGTGTATCATGTTGTTTCAATTGACCTTGATGACCCCAACACTATAGTCCTGAGGCCTATGGACTAGTAACTCTTACTTTCAGAGTGATAGGCTTTAAGTTTACCTTGCTTTGGCTCCTGTTGGCTCTGCTATATGCATGGATATATTTACAGCATATACTAATATGAATATAGAAATATAATCTACAAAAATATTATATGGAGGGTTCACTCTTTTTGTTACACAGTCCAGTGAGTTTTTACAGATTCCTTTGAGTTGTGGTCCTGGAGAAGAGTGTTGAATATACCATGGACTGCTAGGAAAACAAACAGGTTTGTCTTGGAGAGAGTGAAGCCAGAGTGCTCCTTGGAGTCGAGGATTCTGAAGCTTCATCTGACATACTTTGGGCATGTTGCAAGGAGGACTGGTCCTTGGAGAGGGATATCATATTTGGGAGAGTGCAGAGACAGTGCAGGAGAGGAAGACCCTCAAAGAGATGGATCGATTCTGTGATTGGGGTGCTGGGAATGAGTGTGTTTGAGAAGGCAAGCTTGGCACAGGATAGAGCAGGGTTTAGGGCTCTTGTACATAGGGTCGCTATGAGTCACGAGAGACTCAATGGCACATAACAACAACAACAGCAAAGACATTTTAAACTACCATTATAATATCCTATAGAATAGTTTCACCACTCAAAAAATCTGGATTCCAACAGTTTACCTCACCTCCCTTCTTCCCAGATCCCCCTGGCAACCACTGATCTTTTTGCTGTCTCAGTGGTTGGTTGTTTGGCTGGTTGTTTGGCTGGTTGGTTGGTTTCTGTCTCACATGCTTTGGGCACCCTATCATGCTAGATTCCCAAGATTAGAGAGACAGCAGTTCAAAACCTCTGAACTGAAGAGACCAGAAAACAATGATAGCAGATATGGATGATACTTGTTCAATACACAGTTTAAAGATAAAATATTGTGAACTGCTTCAAGTACCAAGTAAAGGAAAAGAGTGAATTGAAACATCAAATAATTAATGAAACCGAACACAGAGTCAGAAACAGCACCACCTGGCCTTCTTGAACAACTATCCACCTGAAGTGAGAACCCAGAAAGTCAGTACCAATAGTATCCAGACACCTGAAAAGGCCCAATCTTCCCCCTGACCATCCTTCTTGTACCTATGCCCCTCCACTACTCACCAAGTATGGGAAATGATCTCTCTCCTTCCCCAGACCCAGCTTTACCTCAGTCCTCAGTCCACACCATCTTCCATCTAGAGCCAGAAGATCTCAGCATGTTCCTTCAAGTGCCTATGAACTGTGTCACATCTGGCTTGCAAACAGCCCCCAAATTAATGGGAGAACACCTCCTCCAACCGGGGTCCTGCCCTCTTACTGGGTAGTGTTGACTGCCTTACCCTGATGACTAGCAAAGATGCAATCTCTAGCCAGGCAAACTAGCCTAGGTTTCTCTGAGGTCAGTAGAAACTCTGTCCCAGCTTGGGTGCCTCATCTCTGATAGACTCTTAACATGTTTAGACCAGAGGAGATGGTACCTGGGACCTGACTCACATCTTGGGGCTTAAGTTACCTCTCAGATGAGTAGAAATTCTAAGGAAACTGAATACCACAACTCTAGTCTTCTGCTGGGCTGGCAGATACACTTGGCCCAGACCAGACAGCTTGTTCTCTATTTTCCCATAGCATAAATATTTAATTTTTGATATCGCATAGTTGCTTGTTTCATAATTTGCTTTTATAGATACAGTCCTTATCTGCCAGTCTGCTGTATTGGGGTGGTGACTTGCAGGTTGCTGCTTACTGTGTAGTTTGTGTATGTGTATACTTGTTTGTTTAAAGTTTGCTCTAATGAATAGAGTAATTGTCTGTCAGTTTGCTGTACCAAGGTTACTTGCGTGTTGCCGTGATGTTGGAAGCTATGCTTCAAATTACAATATTTCAAATATCAGCAGGGTCCTCCAGAGTGGGCAGGTTTCCGCAGAGCTTCCAGATTAAGAGAGACTAAAAAGGAGGCTTGACCATTCACTTCTGAACTAACAGGCCTTCAAAACCCTATAGAAAAGAAAGGGACATTGTTGGATATAGTACTGGAAGTTACTATCATTATATACCATCGAGTCAGAACTAATTCATAAATGACCCTTAAGTGGGTATTAAGAGACAGTAAATCACACAAGAAGAGTTCACCCATCTTTCTCTAATGGAGCAGCTAGTGGCTTTGAACCATATGCCTTTGGGCTGGCAGCAAAACTCCCTACCACTACGGCATCAAAGATCCCTACTAAGAGTAGACCTTAGATTAGAAGACACACAAAAAATGAGGGGAAATAGCTACAGACATCCATTAATAATTGTTGTTGTTGCTATGTGCTGTCGAGTCATCTGCAACTAATAGGAACCTGCATACAACAACTCTGAAGCCTGCCCTGACCTGAGGTAATCTCACTGACTCCGACACACCAACCTTCATTGTCCCAGTTACTGTATCAATCCATCTCATCTAGGGTCTTTCCTGCACCATCCCTCTACCCTTCCAAACATTATATCCTTCTCTAAGGATCATTCCCTCTTGGCCATATGCCCAAAGTATATGAGATGGAACTTCACAACCCTATCTTCCAAGTAGAAACTTGGTTTCACCTTCTCCAAGACATAACTATTTTTTTTCTTGGAGGTTCATAATATGTTCAAGATTCTTCTCCAGTACCATAACTCAAAGGCATCTATTCTTCTATCATCCTTAGTCATTGTCCAGCTCTCTTGATTACAAGTAATCACAAAAAACATGGACTAAATCAGGCATACCTTAGTCTCTAGACTGACATCTTTGCTTCTCAATAATCTGGAAAAGTCCTTGACAGCTTATTTACCTAAAGCAATTTGTGTTTTGATTTCCTTTCCTGTGAATAGTGTTGATTGTGGATCCAAGAAAGCTGTAACTGTTAACAATCTCTTCTCCAACCATCATGGTGCTTCCAATTGGCCTAGTGGTGAGACTTGATGTTGAATGTCAATCCATATTGAAGACTACAATCCCTGACCTTCTACAGCAAGCATTTCCGGTCCGCCTCAGTTTCAGCAAGCAAGGTTGTGTCATCTGCATAATTCAGGTAGTTTATGAGTATTCCTCCAATCCTGATGCCACATTCTTGTTCATAAAGCTCAGCCTCCCTAATGATCCGTTTTGCATGTAGATTGAAAAGGTATGGAGAAAAGATATATCCCTGATGCACTCCCTTCCTGATTTTGAACCATGCAGTGTTTCTCTTCTCTGTTTTGAGGATCCCTTCCTGGTCCAAGTATAGGTTTTGCATAAGCACAATCATTAGAACTTTCATTATATGAAGTATGAATGTAGGAAAATTGGAAGTTAAAAAAATGGAATGAAATGAATAAAGATTGGCATTAAAGACTATACACATTAACTCATCTGATGAAATACACAGGAATCACATGGATTAGATCTGTGGAAAGAGTTAATGGAGAAGTTCAATTTCAGCAACCAAAACAAAACTGGCTGTGTAACAAACCGTCAATTGTTGTTGTTATGTGTCATGAAGTCCACTGCAACTCATAGAGACCCTCTGCAAAAAAATGTGAGCAGTTCTGTCACAGATACTTCGGGAATGTTGTCAAGAGGGGCCAGTCCTTGGAAAAGGACATTGTGCTTGAAAGGGTGGGGGGACAGCACATGAGAAAAAGACCCTGGATGAGATTAATGGACTCAGTAACTGGGGAAATTAACGTAGGTGTGTTGGAGGCAGCAAGACTTGCTCAAGACACGGCAGAATTCAGAGCTATTGCACATAGGGTTGCTATGAGTTGTAAGGGACTCAATGTCCCATAACAAGAACAACTGAGCAAGATGTCTATATATGATTAAAAGGGGAAAGGGAGAAGAGTGTGGAAAAGGGGAGAAGGAGGTGGAAAAAAGAGAAATGTGGGAAATCACTAGGAAAGCAGAAGTTAGTGGGTAGATACGGGGTGAAGGAATAGGGAAGATTCAGTGGGTACTTGAAAAGATGGGGCTATAATAGGCATAGATCAACAGTAATTAATTATATAACAAACTATGTATATGAATGATTATAGAGAGCACAATGTACATTAACTAAACACAATATAAATGTAAGATCATATAAAACACAATGTACATTTATGTAATACAAAGTATATGGATGCTTGTATGCAAACCAATAAAAATATGAGAGAAAGGGGAAAGAACATGGGAGAAAAATACAGAGTCACTGTACCAAAATTAACTGACTAACACCCAATCATTTCAGAAAGTAGGGTGTGATCAAGAACCAACAGTAATGAAAGAAGTTCAAATTGCACCAAAGTTTTGGGGAGGGAGGCAGGCCCTAGGAATTGACAGAAAGCCAATTGACATGTTTCAACAAACAGATGCAACCTTGAGTGTTCTCACTAGCCTGTACCCAGAAATTTGGAAGACAACAACTTGGCCAACTGACTGGAACAGATCTGGTTTTGTTTCTATTCCCAGAAAAGGTAATTTCCCAACAGAATGTGGAAATCATCAAATAATATCATTAATATCACATGCAAGCAAAATATTTCTGCATATTATTAAAATAGGGCTAGAACATAACATTGACAGGGAAATTCCAGAAATTAAAATTACATTAAAAAGAGACCATGGTACTAAGACTATCAATACTGATGTCAGGTGGATCTTGGTTGAAAGCAGAGTAAAACCAGAAGAGTCATGTGTTTTCATGACTGTAAAAGAATTTGACTGGGTGAATAATACAAAATTATGACTAGCAATGAGAAAAATGTGAATCCTAGAACATTTAATCGAGCTCATGCAAAATTTATACATAGATAAAGAAACAGTTACCCAAACAGCAGGGGAACTTTGCATGGTTTAAGATCAGGCATGATGTGCATCAGAGTTAGGTTCTTTCTCCATACTATCCAATCTGAATGCTGAACATGTTAAGTCAAGAAGCTGAACTCTACAAACAAGAATGTAGCATCAGGATCGGAGGAAGACTCTTCAACTTGTTTTATGTAGATGACATAAT
>NW_006399829.1:10603864-10604763 GCF_000299155.1 Elephantulus edwardii
AAGGGAGAAAAGAGCAACAATGAGTGAATGGAAATTCAATGTCTCAGAAGCTCAGTATCTGCTGTAAAAACTAGGCCAGGTTCTGATTGTGGAACAGACCACCAACTACTCATATGCAAGTTCAAGCTGAAGTGAAGGATGATTAAATCAAATCCACAAGAACCAAAAAATAACCTTGAGTCTATCCCACTTGAATTTCAAAACCATCTCAAAAACAGGTTTAAGACTTTGAACCCTAATGAGGGAAGACCAGATGAGTTGTGGGAAGATATCAAGAATATCAACCAGGAAGAGGTCATTAAAAGGTCATTAAAAGACAGGATGAAGAAAAGACCAAAATGGATGTCAGAAGAGACTCTGAATATTACACTAGAGCGCTGAGAAGCCAAAGCAGAAGGAAGATATTAAGAAGCTGAACAGAAGATTTCAAAAGGCAGCATAAGACAAAGTATTAGAATGAAATGTGCAAGGAGCTGGAGTCAGAAAATCAAAAAGGCAAATTTGCTCAGCATTTCAGCTGAAAGAACTGAAGAAGAAATTCAAACCTCTAGTTGCCATATTTAAGGATGCTTTGGGAAGAATATTAAATAATCCAAGTGTTAAAAGAAGATGGAAAGAGTATACAGAGTCATTTTACCAAAAGGTATTGTCAGACACAGATGAATTTCAAGAAATAACACGTCAGCAAGAGCCTGTGGTGATGAATGAGGAAGTTCAAGCTGCTTTAAAGAATTGGCAAAAAATAAGGCCCCAGAAATTGATGGTAGCCCAATTGACATATTTCAGCTAACAGATGCTGACCTAGATGTGCTCACCAAGTTGTGCCAAGAAATCTGGAGAACAACCACTTGGTAAACTGACTGGAAGAGATCTATATTTGTTCCCAATTCCAAAGAAAG
>NW_006399829.1:10606335-10607234 GCF_000299155.1 Elephantulus edwardii
AAGTTTCATCTCTCATATCCTGGGCATGTTTCTAGGAAGGACAGGTCCTTGGTAAAAGACACTGTGCTGAGTGAGTGGAAGACCAAAGAAAGCTAGGAAGACACTCAACAAGATGGATTGACACAGTGACGGTACCAATGGATTTGAGCGTGTCAGAGATGATGAGGATGGTACAAGATAGGTTAGGTTCAGATTTTCTATGAATAGGACTTCTACTAGTTGTAGTTGATGGCACCTAATCACAACAATATAAAAAATCATTAAAGACCACTTTCTGAAGAAAGACATCAGGTTTCGTAAAGAAGAGAGCTGGCAAAAGAAGGGAAGACCCGTAAGATTGACCCAGTGATTGGAACAAAAGACTTAAGCACATCAGAGATTGTGAGGCTGGTGCAGCGTCAGGCAGTATTTTGTTCTGTTGTGAATACAGTAGCTACGAGTCGGAGTTGACTTGATGGCATCTAACAACTGCACGAATTACACACTTTCCAGAGAAATCTGTATTTCAGAATTGAAATAGCCCTTCTTCAGAATGACTTCTTTTACTTAGCAAACAATATACTAACATTCCTTCTTATCTCCCAATGAGTTCTTTTAATAGCATTTTTTTTTATGGTGAGAAAAATTTATATTTAGAATTAGCCCACTGGACTCGTTTAGATGATCCCAATTTTGTTGGCAACATCCAAAGCATCATAATTGGGAGCAAGTCAAAATAGGCCTTCTCTCCATCAGACCTAATCAAAGTGTTGACCTTAGCATATCAATGTCATAAAGCTTCTTTACAGCTTGTTTAATTTGGGGCTTGCTGGCCTTGACATCCACAATGAACACAAGTGTGTTGTTATCTTCTATCTTCTTCATGGCTGACTCAGTGGTCAGGGGAAATTTGATGATTG
>NW_006399829.1:10607964-10610741 GCF_000299155.1 Elephantulus edwardii
AACAAACAGATTCATCTTGGAGAGGATTAAACCAAGCTACTCCTTGGAGGCAAGGATTCTGGGGCTTCGTCTGACATACTTTGGACATGTTGCCAGGAGAGACGGGTCCTTGGAGAGGGACATCATGCTTGGGAGGGTGGAGGGACAGTGCAGGAGGGAAAGACCCTCTATGAGAAGGATTGATTCGGTGACTGGGGTAATCGGGATGGGCGTTGTCAGAGGCAGTGTGGTTGGCGCAGGATAGAGCAGGGTTTAGGGCTGTTGTGCATAGGGTCGCTATGAGTCGCAAACGACTAGACGGCACATAACAACAAACAACAACAACCCCTTCCTAGCTTCACCTCTCTGCTACCCCCTCCCACCTTGGATCCTCATACACATTTTACTAATTATCTTTTTATTTCTACAATAATGGTCATATACAGTATTTGTCTTTATGGAACTGAGTGAGTTCACTTAGAATAATGCTCTCCAGTCCATCCCAAGTTAGTTAGTGATTTTCAAAATCATTGCTCCTACATGCTGTGTAGTATTCCATCATGTGAATGTACCATAATTTCTCAACCCATTCAACTGTGGTTGGACATTTCCATGTTCTTGTGATGGTGAATAATGCTGCTATGAACATTGGTGTACAAGTTCTCATTTTCTCAGGTTATATCCCAGGCTTGGAATAGCTGGGTCATTTGGAATTTCTATGATCAGCTTTTTGCAGAAATATCAAACTGCCTTTCAGAGTGGTTGGGTAATAGCTCATTTTTATTAGGAAATAACATGAGACACCACAGATCTGTGACGGTTTATTTATCCATTCCAGTATTCAGATACATAATATTTTTTTCTAGTTTTTGGCACAAATGAAGTTATTCCAAACATCTTATGCACAGTTTTGTGTGGACATAAAATTTAATCTTATTTTGTTAAATATTTGAAAGTAGGACTACTAGATTGTGTGTTATGAGTACTATTAGTTTTGTAAGCTACTTCCAAACTGTCTTCCAGAGTTGTACCATTTTTCATTCTCATTCTATTTCTTTAAAAACCCAGTTTGAGACAATGTGAATGAACAATAATGTGAAGCACAATTTATATGAACTTTGTAAGCAAATCAATATAAAATAAAAATTTTAAAAGTAAATCTAGTTTGACAATCTTATTCAAATCTTTTTTTGCCCCATATATGGTTTCTACTTTCTTGTATTCTCCTTTGAATCAGCCTTACCATCCTGATAACTCAGCTATTAAAAGTAACTAAATATTTGATATATACTAATTTTTAAATTTATATGAAGTTCATTGTTGTTGTTGTTGTTAAGTGCCATCGAGTTGTAGGCGACTCATAGCAACCCTATGAACGAAAGTCCTCGACACTTGTGTGACTTTCATCCTTTCTTCAGGTTCATAGGGTTTCCGTAGGCAAGGTATTACAGAAGTGGATGCCACTCCTGCTTCCAAGCTTGTTTTAACCAGGGAGAGCCACCAAACACTGTTTACCATGGATACCGTTGTCACATTTGACACATCAGTGTCACAGTGTTCAGCTTCACAGCAACCATGAGTTAGTTACCGCTGTACGGCAAGTGGACACACCGCGGCTGTATGACCTAGAAGAATGTTTCACCAAAATAAAAATTATACTCTGACAATAATTCCACTGTCATTCACTGACAGCAACACTCCGTTGGCTTTCTGGAACTGTGAATCTTCATGAAACACCTTCCACCATTCCTCTCATAAAGCAGTTCGGAGTGAATCAGAACCACTGATCTTTGAATAGTAGCCTAACACATTATTCATGGCTCTTTCTGGCAATAATAATTCAACATATTTCGTACATGAACAAACAACTTTACTGTTTCACTGCAGGAAGAAATCATCTTTGTCATTTTTCTTGTCACAGTAATGACCTGACCTTCATGGTCACACTCTGATTTCCTAAAGGTCACATAGTGTGTAAATCAGATTAACGACCTTTTTGAAAGTTAATATTTAACTTTTAGTTAAATCTCCAAGTAAGTATTTCAGAGAACGAATCCATAGGCTGAGAACTGTTTTAACTTGGTGAAAAGTTTTATTTAACCAATGACTGAATAAATGCTGTCACTCTAGTATAAATCTAATAAGAAGTTAATTTCTCTAGCCACATGGTCTTTCTCCCTCTCCACATATATTTTTTAATGTGATGGCCTCTGCTAAAGGAGAACATTGAAACCAAGTCTTTGCAAGTAGGACTTAGGCTTATCTCCAAGAAACAAAATCCTCACAAGGTTTTCAGGCCCACAGGCTGAATTCTGACACTGCACAGAACTTCTCCAGCCAGGGAGGAGGAGGAGTCGAATTACATACAGGTCTGGTCATCAGGGAAGCTAGCATGCATGGTTTGAATGTCAAGGGCATTCTCAGACTTACTGCAAACCTCACTCAATCTTTATATTTTCAGACTGTTGAGTGGAAGTCCATTTGTCTGCAGCCTAAAGTTATTCCAGATCATGGATAGAATGATTTGCTGTCTCCACCAGCCTCGGAAATGGAACCACAGACAGATGGCTGGCCCTGTTTGCATTCACATACACACATAATCAATGTCTCTCTCTTTCTCTCTCACACACACCCCCTCCACCCCCACCCCACACCCCCTGTTCTACATATGTGAATCTGTGAAGCTCCCAACATAAACATTGTCTCTCACGAGTATTCCAAGGACTTTAAAAGCTTTGGAGATATATATCTTCTCTGTCTCTCTCTCTGTCTCTGTGTGTGTGTGTGTGTCTCTCTCC
>NW_006399829.1:10611321-10614080 GCF_000299155.1 Elephantulus edwardii
TATATATATATAATGTATTTTGTTGTTAAGTGCCGTTGAGTCATAGACAACTCATAGCAACCCTATGAATGAAAGACCTGAACACTTGTATAGCTTTCATATATATATTTTGTCAGCTTGTTACAGCTACAATCCTCCTCCTGTTTCTGGTTTAAAAAAAAGAAGAAGGAGGAGGGCAGGGAGGGCAGAGGAAAATCATACTCATTTCTTCCTTCTACAACTCAGTGAAGTTACAGAAAGTGGAAAGAATCCCTTCGCTTGCCTCATGGGTAGAAATGCCTGGTTGGGACATTCCTTTGGCCACTTTGGTGCCTCTGGGAGAAGCATCTCCACCATAGGCTTTTGTCTCAGACCTGACTGAGAACTGCCTAAGACAGACAGGAGAATTCTGTGCAGCCAGCCCACCCTACCCAGCCTCACCAGAGAAAACAACGCACAACCACATCTGACCACACGTGAGGTTATGTTTCCAGAGAGAAAGCTCTTGTGGCATCCCTCAGAGTCTTTTTCTCTTGACTACCGAACATGTAAACACCTTCCAGAAGGGCTGATCTCTCTGTCCTGCCCCAGGAAACCTCGGGAAATCTCATGGGTGGGAATGTTACTTCGTCAGTGTGTCACACGTTGCGGTAGCCTTCTCTGACGGGGCCTTTCTTGCAGTGATAACACCCTCCCTATAGAAATGGAAGAGCTGACAGGGCCTTTTCTGTCTTGGATACTCCAGTTCCTGGCTGTTGGGCAGCAGTCTGTGCTTACAATGTTGTTTTATTTGGCAAGGAACAAGTGAGGAAAACAAGGATATTAAAAATGATAATTGACATTTGAACTTCCTTTGGACACTGTGTACCCAAGTGCTAAAGAGACTTTTTAAAATGGAGTGTGTGTGTGTGTGTGTGTGTGTGTGTGTGTGTGTGGCACATGCTCACAGAGAAGCCTTAAATCAGCCTCAGATTTAAATAATACACATCCTTTTGCCCCTAAAAAAAGATTTTTTCCCCCCTCTGTGGCATTTGACCCAATTCTTCTTTTGACGTTTGAGTAAGTTTTATGTCATGAAATGACTATTATGTATTTTGCAATGCATGCCATCAAGCCTGGGGGCATGTTGATTAAATACAGCAAAGAATTGGAACAATTTGATTCTTCTCCATCAATGAAAGGTTTTCATTAGCAAGGGTCTTGCAAAAAGATAGTGTCATTTTGGTTTCGTGACTAGTCTCACCTGATGTTGCCTTGTTTATTCACTTGGAGATTTTAGTTTAACTTTTCTTCCCATGTCTCCCTTATTAAACACACTGCCATTGAGTTGCTTCTGACCTATTGCGATACTCTGTCTGCTTTCCAGTGCTGTAACTTGTAACAGAACAAGATAGCCATTTTCTTGCTTGAAATAGCTCATAGCTTTGAATACTGAAGACAAAGTCTTTTGGGTAACAGTACAATACACTACAGACCACACCACCAGCCTTATTAAACCTCACTCATTGTTACTGAGTCAGACCTGGTCATAATTGACCCTAAAGTGGGTTTTCAGCAGCTGTGAATGGCATGAGAGGAGAGTGCCCATCTTTCTCCCTTGGGGTAGCTAGTGCCTAGCCAGATGCACACTGCCAAGCTGTGGATTCAAACTGCCTACCTTTGGGTTAAGGAGCTCTATTGGTGAGAAGCACACAGTTTGAGTTCACTGATTTGAATAGGAAAAGGATGGGAAATCTCTTCCCATGTGATTGTCAATTTCAATTTGACAACGCACAAAAAACCCAACAAAAACAACCGCCTTTGAGTTGGCAGCACAGCCTCTTATCCACTAGGTGGAAAATCAGCAAGGACTGAAGGGGCTGGGAACACAGAAGTCCTGGCATGTATCTCCTGTGGCTGGTGCAGAACCATAATCTATGGAATGCAATTTCTGGGGGAAAGGAAATACGCATACACGACATTTCTTGGCATATTACAATCTACCTGCATGAGACTACCACAAAAGGAGGCTCTGGTGTGAGGTATCTTCATCTTTGAGTTAGAGGGTCTATGCTTCTGGGCAAAACAATACTCTGAACTCTTCTGTGAAATATACTGACGTGATAGGCCTGAAGGACATACTGCTTCAAGAATCTTCTGCTCCAGAAACTTATCAGATCCATTACTTGCTTAAAATTGAACTCTAGCCTAAAGTCACATGCACTAATGGCCACGTACAAACAAACGGAGAAGTGATGACCTAGAAGCAAGTGTACTGTGTTGTAAAGGACTCCGCCCTCAGCAGTTTACGTGATTAATACAGTGGTAATAACACAATTGTGGATGTCCCCAGAGAATGCAATTGCTATATTCATCCCAAAGAGTATTCACTTAATTGCACTTTTGGCATTCTGAAAATGCAGTGTTCTCTAAACTGACTAAAGAGAGAAATTGGATTCAGAAGATATTTGTTGTTAGGTGTTGTCTTGTTGGCTATGACTCACAGGAACTCCGTGTCCTAGAGAATGAAACCCTATCTGGTCCTGTGCCATCCCCACCATCCCTGCTGGCTTCCTCCTCGTGTTCACCCACCGTATCTATTCACATTTTGAGGGTCTTTGTCTTTTTCATTAACCCTCTACTTTAAAAAAACCCCCATGATGTCTTTCTTCAGGAACTGGCCCTTCTTGAAAGCATGCCAAAACTATGTGAGATGTCCCTGACTTAAAATCCTACTACACTGCCGTGGTAGTCAAGACAGCATGGTACTGGTACAATGACAGACACATAGATCAATGGAA
>NW_006399829.1:10618020-10623838 GCF_000299155.1 Elephantulus edwardii
AGTTTGCCCCTGGCCTAATGTTGATTGCTCGATTTTGAACTTCTTCAACAAGTCCTTCCACTACAAAAACATAGTCAATATGATTCCTTTGTAGTCCATAAAGTGTATGGATTACATATGTAAAGTCACTGCTTGTGTTTATTTTAAAAAGTATTTTAAATTAATAAATCCTTCAGCATTCTATTTGCTCATTCTGTTTCCAGCATCAGTTCTATTACCAAGTCAGTACTTTCCTACTACCATTTCTTCTTCATCTTTTCCAACTTTTGCATCGCATGTCTGATCAATTGATTGCATGTCTGATCAATTTTGAACTGCAGAGTTTGGTAAACATTTTCAATTTCCTCCGCTTTGGCTTTAGCTGTAGTTGCATCAATTGATTAAGAGTAGTATTAACAGGTCTTCTTTGTATGCATATGAATAATATTCTATCACTCACATCATTGTACTTTAGGGTAGAACTTGAAATTGACTTTTGGACTATGAATGTACTTTCATTCGTCTCTGTTTTTCATTCCCAGCATATTATATCATGTGATTATCTGATTCAAAGTGGCCCAAGCTGGTTTATCTCATCTCACTAATGCCTAAAATGTCAATATTCATGCATTCAATTTCATTTTTATACAATTTCTAGTTTTTCAACAATTATGCTTTGTACATTCCATGTTCCAATTATTAAAAGATGTTTGCCACTGTTTTTCCTCATTTTAATTGACTTCCAATCTGGGCTCTAGCTCTAATACTATAACTATCCATGTTCCTCTACGGTTCATAGGGTTTTCAGAAGTCTATTATTACAGAAAAATGGCCAATCCTTTTTTCCTAGTCTTTCTTAAGAGCTCTACTGGGAGCTCTATTAAACCCTGTCCACCATTGATGACCCTTGTGACATCTGGCACACCAAGAGCATAGTTTTCAGCATCATAGCAACCCACAAGTTATCTTGACACAGCAAACTGACAGATAAGTGCTGTACTAATTAGACTAGATCTCTATTAATTGCATTAATCAAATATAATTAATGTTATAAAACAAAATGTGTTTGAGTGAATTCCAATATGATTTGTAAACTTCTCGAAATCATACCTATATCAAGATTCTGCATCCCAGAATTTTTGTGGGTTTGGTCTGAGTTTTGTTGTTATTGAGTTCTTTCTCCCTCCAAATCCTCTGCAAGAATGAAGACCATTCTCAGCAACCAGACTACTGACATTCCAGGAAATGTCTGCTTCATTCTGAGGGCAGATGAAGTGATTGTGAAGGGCCCCAGAGGAACAACGGGGAGAAACTTCAATCACTTTAATGTAGAACACAAATCTCCTTGGAAAGAAAGAGACTTGGATTTGACACATGGTGGGACTTCATCTTTTGTACTTACATGCTATCAGAAGGGGCCAATCCCTGAAGGAGGACATTATGCTTGAGAGAGAGTCTGATAAAAAGAAGGTCCTCAGAGAAATAGGTTGATGCACTGGGGGCAACAATGAGCCCAAACACAGCAATTAGTAAGGATGATGTGGGAGAGACCCAGCAGTCTTTTCATCTGTTGTATTTAGGGTTGTTGCAAGTTGGAACAAACTTGTTGCTACCTAATAGCAACAAAGTTAGTCTAGAATCGACAATCTTTATAAATGAAAAAAGTGAGCACTTTTCAAGTTAAATGGTATATAGAAACCTAATATGTGAAATATTTAAAAAAAAAAACCCAGAAGACAAAACCTCTTGCTCTTGTTAAAGCTAGATCAAGGTCCCCAAATTAAGCTATAGTGGAGTGACCTTTGAAGCATTTCTCAGATCATAGATCTGTTGTTGTTGTTGTTATGTGCCATCGAGTCGCCTGCAACTCGTAGCGACCCTATGTACAACAGCCCTAAACTCCGCTCTGTCCTGTGCCAATCATAGATCTAGACTTTGATATTCAGTTCTTTCACATTATACAAAATTATGATTAAATGATCCCAAGATTATAGAGAAAACCATTTAATGCCAAATTTAATGCCACATAAACTGTAAAATAAGTTACTTATGAGAATTTTTTTTTCATGTTGGTTTATTTACAAAGTTTATATACATTGCTTTTCACACTGGGTGTTTTCCATTTCCTTCATCCTCCCACACACATCAAATCATGTAATTCTATGATTAATGCTGCCCCCATCCTCATTATTAGATATTATTCAGTTAAAGAGATGACTTTGAAATTAGTTCATAAGTGGATTTTGGTGATAATGTGAATATAACATTTTTATAAACAAGCAATTCTTGAGTTATGAACAATATCCATTCTTTAGCCTGTCTTTAAGCTAATTTGCAGGTGAGCCAGAACAGGTATATCTGCTTTTCACATTTAAATGCAAGAAAGCAGTTCTGATGGTATACTGTATTAGGTGTTGGACTGTTAGCTGAAAGGTCAGCAGTTCTAATCTACCAGCTACTGGCTCCCCTGAGAGAAAACTGTTTTCCTAAAGGTTTATATAATTGGAAATTCAATGGAGGGTAACTCTAAGTTAAGGCTGACTTCATGGCAGTGCATTTTAAGTGCAAGAAAAGGCTAGAAACCTTATCATTATTTAAAAACAAGCACAAGTTATTGTGATAAAGAATTTATGAGTAGCATTGGTTCAATTTTCAAAATGAAGACAACTTCACATACATTTAAGGGCAAGAACTGAACTGCCCACGTTAAGCATTTGCATACTATAAGGAGATTGTCTTTCTACCATCCATATAGGCATGGCAGCTTTATGTACTTTAGGACGTACAGATTTGGAACTAGAGATCCTATTCTTTTTAAAAACCAATCCAAAGATTACATCACCTTGAAATGTTACAGATAGAGTTTTCTATTTCACTTCCACCTTCAAAGACTCTTTTTTCACCAGGGGTGGAGATACCTAGGAATCAGCACATTATCATGTGGTCTCCAAGAGATTCCAATCTGTGCTCCAGCAGGAAGTTGAACTCTTTAAGAGAGTTCCAGCAAAAGGGAATTGTGAAAAAGAGCTCAGTTGTTAATAAACGCCTTGCACTTAAGGAGTCTCTGCAGATCGTGGGCCTACACTGTATTTCTCAGATTTACAATCTCTTCATATTTACCAAATTTGAAATCTCTTCCTCAGTTCCTTTATTCTTTGCTCTGCTCAGTGGAGCAGTGAATCTGACCCCTGCAGGCTATATTTCCTAAGCCTCTATCAGCTGACTTCCTGTTGAGATCAGTCAATGAGTGGTATCAGCATGAGGATGAAGGTCAGAAGAAAGAGCTACTGTTGTTACATGGAATCCACTTCTATTCGCAGTGACCTATGAACAACAAATCTGAACCCTGCAATATTCTGTGCCATCTTCATCTCTGATAAGCTCAGGACAATTGCTAACAGTCAGTGTATCACCCATCTTGTTGAGGATCTTTCTCACTCTGATCCTCCATCTACCCCAGCATGATTAAATTTTCCAGAGACTGGCTCCTCCTGACAAAATGCTAAAAACCTGTGAGATGGCGTTTTACCTTTCTTGCCTCTGATAACCACTCTGGTTGCACTTCCTCAGAGTCTCTAGTGCTCTCCTCAAACACCACAATTCAAAGGTGTCAATTCTTACTCTGTCATCCTTATGTACTGTTCAACTTTCAGATTTACAGGAAGTAATTAAAAACACTATGGCTTGGATCAGGCACACCTTAGTCTTTAAATTGACATCCTTGCTCTTTACCACCTTGGAGAGGTTCTTGACAACAGACTTCCTCAGTGCAATACATTTGTTGATTTCTTGACTGCTGTGACCATGAATATTGATTGTGGATCCAAGGAACATGAAGTCTATGATAACGTCAACCTTTTCTCCCTCTATCATGCTGTTGCCTATTGGTCCAAGAGTGAGGATTTTTATTTTCTTGATGTCGAGATGGAATTCTTATTGAAGGCTGCAGTCTTCAATTTTCTGTAGCGCTTCAAGTCCTCTTCACTTTCGGTAAGCAAGATTGTGTCATCTACATAATACACGTTGCTGATGAGTCTTCCTCTGATCCTGATGCTACATTCTCCTTCATAGAGTGTAGCTGATGGAATGATTTGCTCAGAATACAGATTAAGAGCTATGAAGAAAGGATACAGCCATGACACATAACTTTCCTCATTTTAAACCACTTGGTCTGTTCAAACAACAGAAGACAGGGCATGTCTCCCTCTTCTTTTCTATCTTAGCCCCCTTCTGTTTCTGTAATTCTTCTTTGCTCCAACTTTGGTCAGATAGACCTAATATGACTATTGCTTCTATTAGTTGGCTCCAGTTTCAGGGCTCCAATCTTGTCATCTCCTTCCTCTGTCTCTCTGAGATTTCTGAATGTTGCAGTCAGCTCATACTCTCTAGGAATCTAAAGACCAGGTAGTGGTAGGTGCTGCAAAAGAAAGGTCTGCACAACAAACTATGGCTAACCTTGAGAAGAATGGGAATCCCAGAACACTTAATTGTGCTCATAAAATCTATTGCTAGACCAAGAAGCTGTTGTCTGAATGGAACAGGGGGACACTGTCTGATTTAAAATTGGTAAGGATGTGTGTCAGGGGGTGTATCTCCATACTGATTCAATCTATATGCTATGTTGTGTGCCATCGAGTCTCCTGCGACCTCAATCTATACACTGGGCAAATAATTAATGAAGCTGGACTCTATAACGAAGAATGTGCTATCAGTATTGGAGGAATATTCATCAACAACCTGTGCTATACAGATGACACAACCTTGTTTATGGAAAGTGAGTGGGACCTGAAGTGCTTGTTGCAGAAGAGTGTGCTCTCTCTCACTCTCTCATTCCTATAAAAAACACAGTAAACAACAAAACTATATTTATGCTTTCTGAGAGTGAAAGAGATTCAAAAGCTGTTTCAGAGAGTAATTCAATAAATAATGTAAAAGGCGGGGAGGAGGGAGGAAGAGAAAGGTCTGGTGATCTGCTTCCATGAAGAGTGTAACAAGAAAACCCTGTGAAGCCGCTCTGTTCTGTCATATATGGGGTCACTACCAGTTGAAAGTGATGGAAATTCTTGCTGCTGCTGCTGCTGCTGCCGCTAATATCTGGGATGCTTTAACCTGCTGCTTATCAGCTCCTTCATCATCTGTCTATCCAATCTCCTTCAATAAACCATCTCTGTTCTAAATACGTAACCTGGTTTGTGTTTGCTTTCTTGGCTCTTGGCTGACACAAGGGCCCCCAGCCACAGGGCTAGTTAGAGTTAAGAATGAGGCTTCTAGTCAGACTCAGGGTTCCAAGAACCAGGCAAAAGGATCCTCTTGTTGGGTTGGGAGTTTATGTCTCATTATTCTCCAAGCATGTGATGATGCTTGATGAACACCCATAAGTTGTATTCTGCGGCTTTCAAAAAGGAGTGTAACGTCTTTGGCAAGCTAGAGTATACAAACCATAATCATTGTTACTTGGAATTGACTCATAGCCGACCCTTCATTAGGTTTCCAAGGCTGTAAACCAAACAGGAGGAGATTGTTCATCTTTCTCCCCAGAGCCACTGGTGGGTTGGAACCACCAAAAAGATGAGGCCTTTGGGTTAGCAGAGCAACTTCCTCTGGACTATACGTTCCAAAGCTCCACCTAGCACATAATTGATATTTAATAAATATTAATTGATCAAATAGGAATTGTTTTCTAGGGGAACAGTAAAACCAGAAATAGAGGAAAGATTTTGAAAGAGTGGATTTTTTTTTAAAATTTAGGTTGTTTATTTTTCATTTCAACGAACATCTACAGAGATTTTGGGATTCCATTCATTCATGTTGCACCCTTCTCCCCGCACAAACCCTTCCC
>NW_006399829.1:10625133-10632492 GCF_000299155.1 Elephantulus edwardii
CCATAAATAGATGGGCTGATTTCCAGGTTCTCAATTCTATTCCATTGAGAAAGAGTGGATTTTTGTTTGATTGGTTTGTTTTGTATTTTTTCATCTCTGTCCTATGAATATTTCACCAAAGTACTTCTTAAAGGGAAGGATGATGGTTAAACTTCATCTTATGCACTCTAGGCATGTTGTTAGGAGGGCAAAGAACATCATGCTCGGGAAAGTGGAGAATCAGTGAAGGAGGGAACCACCCTCAGTTAGAGGGATTAACACTATGACTGGAACAGTGGGCCCAAGTGCGACAGAGACGATGAGGATGGCACAGGATAGGACAAGGTTCAGATCTGACTTTTATAGGTCACAACGAGATGTAATCAACTCAACGGCACCTAAAAACCACCACCACAACAACAATGAATATTTCTGACGTGAAAAGGAAACGAAAACTTACTTTATTCTTCTATTTTTCAACACCAAGACTAGGTCTTTGGATTGAACCATATCTTGTTGGAAAGTAGTCAGGTGCTTTCAAAACCAGAAAACCAGGTCTATCGAGTAAAAATTTCTTTTTATCTACCTAGTAATGATTATTACGTAATCTCTTGCTTTTGCAATATGTGGTATATGTTTTACAGAGATAAACAATGTCAAGTGCTTATTATGAGATTTTTTTAAAAAAGAGTTTTTCAGTAAAAGTATAATTTGTTGGTAAATAAAAGCCTAACCTTACTACAGTGAGAGCAAATAAGACTCAGGAGGAAGTAAATTGTGTTGAGATTAATGGATTAAATTTTCAATATAGGTGAGGCATGCAAGGTATTACATTTAATATTTTCATTTATTAATATTCCATGAAGTAAAGTTCTTAATGTAGTTAATCTCACGCATTAACTAAGACTTAAAATTTTCTCAGTAAAAAGAGTGAAAAGCTTCTAAAATATAATCTTAATCTTCAAGTTATTAAAATATAATTGATGATTTTCTTTTTCACTTCCCATTATTTTTTAAAGCTGTAATTATTTGCCATCATTTGTGTCTTAAAAAAATCATTGCCAATACCTTTTAAAAAGACACGAATGGTGACTTTATACATAGACCTCACCTGATGGACTGCATTGGAATCAGATTTACTACATCTATTGAAGGAATTATTGGAGAAGCTCAGTATCAGCAGTCAAAACTAGGCCAGAGGCAGACTGTGGGTCCATCAATTACTCATGTGCAAGCTCAAATTGAAGCTGAAGAAAAAAATAAGCCCACAAGAACAAAAAAAAAGGTCTTGAATCCATTTCATCTGAATTTCAAAATCATCTTAAGAATAGTTTTGAAGTATTGCATACCAATGATCAAAGACCAGATGAGTTGTGGGATGATATAAGAATATCATCCAGGAAGCAAGCAGAAGATCATTACAAAAACAGAGAAAGAAAAAATGGAATTGAATGTCAGAAAAGACTTTAAAGATTTCATTAGAGCCTTGTGAAACCAAAACAAAGGGAAAACATGCTGAAGTAAAAGAGTTGAATAGATTTTAAAGGGGAGCTCAAGAAGACAAAATTAAGTATTATAATGGGATGTATAGAGAGGTGGAATTGAAGAATAAAAAAGGGGAGATTGCTCTGCATTTCTCAAGCTGAGAGAATGGAAAACCAAATTTAATCCTTAAGTAACAATATTGAAAGATGCTATGGACAATGTATTTAATGACCAAAAAGCATCAAAAGAAGATGGAGGGAATACACAGACTCAATGTATATTAAAAAAAAAAAAAAACAAACCCAACACACACACAACAAACCCAAACTGACTAACATTGAAAAGTTTCAGGAAGCAGCAAATGAACAGGAGCCAATAGTAACAAAAAAGGAAATGGAAACTGCATTGAAGACATTGGCAAAAACTATGGCCCCAGTAACAATGGAATACCAATTTACAGGTTTCAGTTAGCAGATGCACCCCTGGTTGCACTCACTAGTCAATGCCAGGAAATTTGGAAGACAGCTGTATGGCCAACGGATTAAAAGAAGTTCCATTCCCCAAAATTTGTTCCTATTCCCACAGAACATGGAAACTATAGAACAATATCATTAATATCACATGCAAGCACAATACTGCTGAAGATCATTCAGAAACAGCTAGAACAGTACATAGATAGGGAACTTCCAAAAATTCAGGCAAGATTTAGAAGATATCATGGCACCAGGTATATCATTGCTGATGTCAGATGGATGATGGATGAATGTAAAGAATACCAGAAGAATGTTTATTTGTGCTTTATTGACTATGCAAAGGCATCTGACTATGTAGATCTTAACAAGTTATAATTAACACTGAGAAGAAGGAGAATCCCAGAGCACTTAATTGTGCTCATGTGAAACCTAGACCTAGATCAGCCTTTGTGCAAACAGAACAAGAAAACACTACATGGTTTAAAATTAAGAAGGGAGTGCATCAGTTTGGTGGGTGGTGGGAGGGAGTGAAGGAAATGGGAAGGATCCATTGGGAACCTTTAAAAAGATTGGATAATGATAGGCAAGGTCCAATGGTGATTGATTTTATAGGACATAAAGCATGGGAACAATTGTATGAAATAGTATGAAATGATCGTATGACCATTGATCGTAAGGCCATATGCATGAAAAGTAGTGTGAAACAGTGTACATGAACCTTGTCAGCAAACTGATATTTCTTTTAAAAAAGCAAACTGGGGTGGAATGGACTTGGAAGGGAGGGGGTGGACAGAGAGAAAAGCGCAACAATGAATGATTTGAAACCCTAAGTCTCTGTAAACTTTCACTAAAATTAATTTTTTAAAAAGCAAACTGGAGGAGTAGGGAGGAAAATATGCATGAATACGCAGGAAACAATGAATGAATGAAAAATAAAAATTTTCTGTAAACTTTTGTTAAAATAACAATTTTAAAAGTGTACACACATACATAATATATAAAGAAGGGTTGTATTCTCTCGCTATGCCTATTCAATCTGTATGTAGAGGAAATTATTCAGAAAGCTGGACTCTATGAAGAGAAACGTTGCCTCAGGACTGGAGGGAGATTCATAAACAACCTGTGTTATGCAGCTGGCACAATCTTGCTTGCTCTAAGTGAGGAGGATTTGAAGCACTTGTTGTAGAAGACCAAAGAATACAGTCATTAATATGGATTGCATCTCAATGTCAAGAAAACAGAGATTCTTACCATTGAATCAATAGACAACAATCATGATAGACGGAGAAAGAATTGAAATTGTCCACAACTTCATCTTACTTGGATCTACAATTAACACCTTTGGTACCAGTAAGGAAACCGGGACGCATATTGCACTGGGAAAGTTTGTCATTTTTGGATAATCTTCAGTATCTCCAAATTATTGATGAGTAATGATGTCAGTTTGAGGATTAAGGTGCATCTGATTCAGGCCATGGTCTTTCTTTCCAATCACTTGTTATGCATTTGAGAGCTGGACAATGAATAAGGATGATAGAAAAATAATTGATGTCTTTGAGCTGTGATGCTGGAGAAGAGCACTGAATGTCCCATGGACTTCCAAGAGAACAAACAGATGTGTCTTGGACAGGATGCAGCCAGAATGCTCTTTGGAAATAAAGGTGATGAGGCTTTGCCTCTCATAATTTGGGCATGTTGCTAGGAGGGGCTGTTCCTTGGGGAAGGACGCGATGCTGGGAGGGTCAGTGAAGGAGAGGAAGACCCTCAACCAGGTGCATTGAGACAGTGATTGCTACAAAGTGCTGTAACGTGTCAGAAAGGTGAGGAAGATTCAGGATAGGCCAAGGTTCAGATCTGTTGTTCATAGTGTCATTATGGATCGTACTCAGCTCGTCAGCACCTAAGAACAACAACAGTAACAACTAATTTGTCAAAAGGGGACAGTCCTTAGGGGGGAGAAAGCATCATTCTGGGAAAAGTGGAAGGTGAGAGAGAGAGCAAGAGAAAGTTCCTCAACAAGATGAATTGACAAATGACTGTGCCAGTGGGCTCAAACATATCAGAGATCATGAGGATGGCACAAGCTAGGGCAAGGTTTCAATCTCTTTTTCAAAGGATTGCTATGAGTTACAGTTCACTTAAAAGCACCTAACAACATAGCAATTAATTTCTTCTGCAAACAAACTTCATGAAGTAATTTTTTAAAAGTATTCAATTGGGAGCTCTGGTGGCCTAGTGGCAAGAAGCTGTATTGCAATCCCAGAGGTGTGTGGTTCAAATCCAACAGATGCTCCGCTGGAGGAGGGACAATCTTCTCCTGTACCAGTCAGATCCAATTTGATGGTACACACAAACAAAAATAATATAAAAAATTAAAAAGATATTCAATTGTATTTTCAGTAGACATGTACACAGCAAAAGAAATTAACATTTTTTTTTTCTAGCAGTAATGATTACATTTTTCATGTGCTCTTTCGGGTTGGGTCCAATTCCATTCACTTAGCCTCCCATCCTTTCACTCTTGTCATCTCTGCTTTATTTATTCATTGACAATTTGGTCTCGTATAGATTTTTTTTAAAGTATTTAAGGGGTTGGGGGGGCGGGGAAAGGGGTGCAATAATGAATGAATGGAATTCCAAAATCTCTGTAGATGTTCATTGAAATGAAAAATAAAGAAATTTTTGAAAAAAGTATTTAAAACTACCATTTATGGGTGATGTCTATTCTTTATGGGTTGGTTTCATTCATATTTAGCTAAAAAGTTACAAGGTTCAAGGTTTAAAGAATGGCTTGGGGCAATAATCCCAGGGATTTCTGGTTTAGTGGGCCCAGTAAGTGGGGATATTTTGAAAAGCTGACATTGCAGTTCACATTTTTCTCTCCTCTACCAGGATTCATCTTTGTGGTGCTGATCAGAATGTCCAGTAGTGGTAGGTGGACATCTGCTAGTTCTTCTGGTCTCAGGTTGGGAAATGAGGTCATGATTTGTGCAATTAGTTCTGTAAAATGGTTCCTTCTCATTTTCCATTTGGCTCTAAATTAAGCGCTTATTCCCCTCCTCCTCTTTTTTTTCTATTGAAATGAAAACAGCTCAAGTGAAAGTATCAGAATAGTCATCACACCTGCCTGGGCCATGACTAGAAGAGGTTACCAGGGGGATTTCTTTAGTATGGGAAATAGACTTCAGCAAGACACCATCTATAAGGATATGTCCGTTTATAAAATGTCTGCAAACAATTCTTTCTTAGAACCCTTGTGTGCACTTTCATTTATGTAGGTTATTGCTTTAAAAAGTTTCAAACAGGATTAACTCTCTAGTGAGACCTCTAGACAACATATGATTTATATGATTTACGGGTGTTCTGGTTGCTCAGTGGGTGGCATAGCACTGCCAACCCACTGGGATGCGGTTCGAATCCACCTGCAGCTCTGAAAGAGGAAGATGGACAATCTCTTCCCACGCAATTTACAATCTCTGAAAATCTGCTGAAGAAGGATTCCAACTATATGGGACATAACAGTGCAACTGGCACAACACTTGAGATTAACTAAGTATAACTTTTAGCCCTGTTTTTCCCTTTTGAAACTAACCTGTGGTGGACAGAATAATGGCAGCCCCTCCACCAACAAGACATCCACGTGTCTTTGCAGAGGGAAACGTGACTGTGAAGAATGGTCAGAGGGATTCAATGTGGGTGGCTTTGAAGCCAGAGGAAAGGGTCATAAATCAAGGGATGGGTGTGATCCTTCTCAGTGGTTGATCCTTCCTCAGCTGTTGAGAAAGAACTGGTTCATAGTTGACTCTCTGGAGGGTTTTTGTGCGGCTGGGAATCACACAGGAGACCTCCCTTTTCCCTTGGAGTGGGGGGTGATGTGAACTGCCAGAGGGCTGCCACCACTGGGTTAGCAACACAACTCCCACGGACTACATCACCAGCAATCCCTATAGAAGCTGCAAGAGGCAGCAGAATGGATTCTCTCCGAGATAGTCTCCAGAAAGGGACACAACCCTTATGACACTTTGCTTTTGGCCCAATAAAACATGTTGAATTTCTAACCTACAACACTGTAAGATAATGAATTCATGTTCTTTCATAAACCACTGACTCTGTGATAGGGAGCTCTGGTAGCCTCCTACCAGAGTTATGCTGAGGAGTTGCTAATTCATAGGCAGGTAGTTCGAATCCACCAGTTTCTCCAAGGGAGAAAGATAAGGAAGCTCCTATCATGCAATTTACAGCCTCTGAAAAGCTGCTGGAAGGTCACCTCTGAGTTTGTTTCGACTCAGGGGCAGACAACAACAACACATTTGTGATACTGTGTATCACAGTAGTAGCAGGGAAACACAATGTGCCTCCTTTCTCCTGACATCTGGTTGGAAATATACATATATTTTTTTAAATGCCACACTTTCATATCATATAGACTTCCTGTTAGCAGGAGGAGCAGCGACTCTAGACTGCTGGAATCTTGGCAAGGTTGAGTTATAAACCATGTTGAATCAAACCAGGCATGTCAGGGGTAAATGACCCAGGACTCCCCTACAGTTCAAACCTCTCATCTGTCTTTGAAGGTTCTACCTTGAAGAGTTACTACTACTTGAAGGTACAGAGATCAGGACAATGGCTCTACTTAAAGCTGTTTTTGTTCTAACAACAACAATAACAGCACCATCACAAATAGGGAAATCAACAAAGTAAACAAAGCAGTATGCCAAGAAAAAGTGAAAAATGTTTCAGACTTTAGTCCAATGGAAGACACTGCCCAGTAGAACTGGAGACTAAAACGTCTTTGAGTCTTAGTGGATCTCTCAGTAGTCCTGTGGCTGTTGTTACTGTGTGCTGTTGAGCTGATGTTATTTTAACTCATAGATCTCCCTTTTTGTTGGGGTGAAATTGCCCCATGGGGTTTTCTAGGCTAAGCTTTGTGGGAGCAGATTGCAGGCCTATCTCTCCAAGACTCACTGAGTGAGTCTGCAGGTCCAATCAGCATCACAGGCCTCCTTTCTAATATTACCAGATTTTCATGATCTTAGGAATGTTTACTGAGAAACTGTCCTAGAGACCTAATGTAACAAGCACCTGCCATTGCTTATCTCCCTAACATATGCAAAGATTTGCAAAAGCAAGATGACTGAGTGATATTCATGACTCAGGTAGATAAAAAGAAATGCTGAGTTTGTAGCTCTGGCTTTCTATGTTTCAAAAGCTCTGTTTTAATTCTAAGAGGTTATTGTTAAGAAAAAAAATATTCTGGGTGCTTAAAAAGAAAAGAACCTTTTATCTCATGTCAGTTCCACTTGGCATGACTCTAGTTATTAAAACTTTCAGACCTTTTAAAATCTAGTGTCTTAAAGAACTAAAGTGACTTCCATTTGGTTTCTAAATGGATGAGGACAACTTTTCTTCTCTCTCTCTCTCT
>NW_006399829.1:10632592-10635167 GCF_000299155.1 Elephantulus edwardii
GAGAGAGAGAGAGAGAGAGAGAGAAGAGTGAACTACAGTTCACATGGTCTGGTGGTGGTGTATGTAAGGAATTTTGCTTCAAATTCAAAGGTATGTGTTTCAAATCTATCAACTTCTCCAAAGTAGAAAGATGGGCAATCTCCTTCTGTGCCATTTACAGTCTATGAAAACCTGATGGGGGGGTCACCTATGAGTAGGCTCCAACTCAAAAGCACGTAACAATATTCTTCACTCTTTTCTGCTCCAGCTGGGAAGAGAGATCAATAGTTGCACCTTGGATGGACATCTCCTGGTAGGAGACAACATCTGGACTCCATCTCATGTCATTAGCCAAACGGAAGAGAACACAGAGGAGAGGAAAGAGGAAGACAAAACAAGCTGACTGGGCAGGCTCTCAACCCACAGTGGTCTCTTATTTTACTAACTGCTTGGAAGGACGAGGCAAAAAGAAGCCAAAGCATGAAGCAAAAAGAGACCACCAGCTGGTGGAGCCTCCTCTTAGGGAAAGTAAACCAAACCTGTTTCTCTCTCTCTCTCTCTCTCTCTCTCTCTCTCTCTCTCTCTCCCTTCTCTCTTTCTCTCTTTTTCTCCTGATAGGTTAAGAAATTACCCGCTTGTTTGTCAAGAGATACTGGATTTGGTCCACCCACAGGTTGTCGTCATAAGGTGCCGTCAAATCAAATAAAACTCATAGTGAGCCTATGGATAACAGATCTGAACCCTGTCCTATCCTGTGCCATTCTCATAATCTCTGACACACTTGAGATCGCTGCTGTAGTCACTGTGTAAACACATCCAGTTGAGACTCTTCCTCTCCTCTGCCATCCCCTCACCTTCCCAATCATGATACCCTTCTCCAAGGAATAGCCTCTCCTAGCAACATGCCCAAAGTATGCAAGACGAAGCTTTACTATCCTTGCCTCCAAGGAGGGCTCTAGCTGCATCTTCTCCAAGATAAAACTGTTCTTTTTGGCAGCCCATAGTATGTTATTCTCTAACAGCATAGTTCCAAGGCATCAATTTTTCTTCTGTTGTCCTTATTCATTGTCCATCTCTCAGATATATAGCAAGTGATTGAAAAGACAGAACGGTCTGAATCAGGCAGACTTTAGTCCTCAAACTAACATCATCACTTCTCAGTAATTTGGAGAGGTCCCTGACTGCAGACTTCCCAGCGCAATTCATCTCCTGATCTCCTGACTGCTAGAACCAAGTGTATTGATTGTGGATCCAATGAAGACGAAGTCGTTAACTGTTTCAGTCTTCTGTTTCCTTTTTCTATGCACCTATCATGTCACCTATGAGTCCAGTGGTGAGAATTTTTGTTTTTTCTGCCACTGAGATGCAGTCCATATTGAAGGCTGCAGGGTTTGATCTTCTGCAGCAGGTGTCTCAAGTGTAGACCTCACTTAAAGATGACGGGTAAGTGGAGAGCTAGCCTAATTGCACTAGCAAGGAGCACATCTTTTTGTTGCTAGTTTTGTGGTGAGGATCAGTGTGAAACCTGATTGCCACCTGGACCTGGGTCCAGTTGCCACCATCCATAAGTCTACTGTCATTGACAGCTGCTCCAAGGTGTGCTCCCTCTTATGCCTACACACCTGAGGCCAAAGCATCTTATCTCTGGTCCCTCAGGGTCAGGCTAAAGAACACAAGGTAAAAGGACACTATCCTCAGACTGCCAAACACGCAAACAATGACTCCTGCAGGCTCTCACTGCCCTACTGTGTGTTCATGAATTCCGTGGAATGACTCAGAGAATTCATACTTGCAATGAACCAGTTATTATAAGCTGAAAGGATACAAATGAAGATACTCATCAGGTGGTATGTGAGAGAGGTCCTGGGATTGTCTCGAGGGCTACACCATCCAACAATAGCATATGTTTATGCCAACCCAGAAAGTCTCAGAAATTTTATATTCAAAATTGTTCATTGCTTTATTGAAGACATGATGGGTTGAAACACTGAATATATACATAATTGATTGCATTTTGCCCCCTCCTCCTGAGGTTAACTGATCAAGTCTTGGGGGGCTACCATTCAACTGCATATGTTCTAAAGTATGGACTGGCTATTTCATAAAGACATCTTGATTGCTGGCAAATGTTAAGCATTTCCTGAAGAAGAACAAAGACTACAGCCTTCAGTGTGCACTACACTTAAACATCAAGAAAATGAAAATGTTTCATTGCTATCACAATAGAACATGAAAAACAGAGAAAAGATTGAAGTTGGCCAATGATTTCATTTTATTTGGATCTACAATCAACATCCATGGTAGCTATGGTCAAGTAATGCTTTAAAAAGCATTAGGAAAAATCTCCTGTCATGGACCTAAAGTGATAAAGAGCAAGGATGTCAGTTTAAAGACTAAGGTATGCCTGACTCAAGCTTTGTACTTTTACTTGCTTCAAATGCATGTGAAAGTTGGATAATGAATAAGAAAAACTAAGAGTAACTGATGCCATCTGAATGTCTTCTTCGGTGCAGAGTCTGTTCATATCCTGTGCCCATTTTTCTATTGGATTATTTACCTTTATCTTGTTGTGGTGCTCAAGTATTTTATAAATTCT
>NW_006399829.1:10635848-10638334 GCF_000299155.1 Elephantulus edwardii
ATGAGGGAGAAAACTGTTTAAAAGGGATATGTGATTAAGTATTTTTGTCATAACAGGAGTCCAGAGTGAAGGCTGCATAGTGAAGTGGACCTGGGGGGAGAGTTTGTAAAACAATGAAAGAATTTTTCTTTTACTTTTCCAAGAGGGTAGTGTACTAGGGGGGAGGGTTGGGAGGGGAGGAAAATGCAACAATGAATGAATGGATATCCAAAGTCTCTATAAATTTTCACTGAAATTAATAATAAATGTTTAAAAAAAAGAGTAATTGATGCCTTTGATTTGTGGTGTTGGCAGAGTACTGAATATACCATGGACTGAAGAAAGGTAAAACAAATCTATCCTGAAAGTAGTGCAGCCACCCCTTCCTGATAAAGACACCCAGCAAAATTGGAATAGAAGGGAATTTCCTCAATGTAGTGAAAAGTATGTATGAAAAACCAAGAGCAAATATCATTCTCAATGGAGGAAGATTAAATGTATTTTCCTTGCGAATAGGGACCAGACAGGGATGTCTACTGTCACCACTACTATTCAATATTGTATTGAAGTGTTTGCTAGGACAATACGACAAGAGAAGGAAATAAAAGGTATTCGGATCAGCAAAGAGATGGTTAAACTGTCACTATATGCAGATGATATGATAGTATACTCAGAAAACCCTAAAGACTCAACAAAAACCTGTTAGAGTTAGTAGGCCAATTTAGTAGAGTGGCAGGATGTAACATCAATATCCTAAAATCAGTAGGGTTCCTCTGCAGTAGCAAAGAGAACTCAAAGAAGGAAATCAAGAAAGCAATACCATTTACAATAGCCAACTACAAATTGAGATACTTGGGAGTGAACCCAACTAGAGATACAAAAGACCTATACAAAGAAAACTACAGAGCATTTCTGCAAGACACAATAAAAGACCTAAAGAAATGAAAAAATGTGCCCTGTTCATGGATAGGAAGACTCAATATTGTGAAAATGACAATCCTACCAAAAGGAATCTATATGTTCAACGCAATCCCAATCCAGATACCAAATTCCTTTTTCAAGGAGATTGAAGGGGAAATTGTCACAATTATTTAGAGAGGCAAGAGACCCTGAATAAACAAAACACTACTGAGAAACAAAAATGAGGTGGGAGGCATAGCCCTCCTTGACCTCAAAACTCACTACATAGCAGAAGTAACAAAATCATGGTACTGGTACAATGACAGGCATACAGACCAATGGAATATAATTGAGGACCTAGAAATAGGCTCAGCCATATATGGTCAACTGATATTCGACAAGAAAATTAAAGCTATCAAATGGAGAAATGACAACTTCTTCTACAAATGGTGCTGGCAAAATTGGACTTCCACCTGCAAGAAGCTGAAACAGGATCCACATCTCACATCATACACAAAAATCAACTCAAGATGAATCAGAGACCTGGGAGTAAAGCTTAATACCATAAAGTTCATAGAGACAAAATGAGATCAAGCTTAGAAGCCCTGGTCCACAGGATAGAGACTGCCATATACAGCCAGAAATGCACAACCTGAACAGGATAAAATTGATGAATAGTATCTGCTAAAGATTAGATCTCTGTGTGCATCAGAAACTTTTCCCAACAGGTTGAAAAGAAAACCTCCTGACTGGGAGCAAACATTTGATATACCATCTCAGACATGAGTCTCACAATGAAAGTTTATAAAATACTGGTGGGCCTCTACAATAAAAAGACTGATAATTCAATTACAAAATGAACAAAAGACATGGAAAGGATTTTCACAGAGGAAGATATTCAAATGGCCAACAGACACACAAAGACATTCACTGATAATAAGAGAGATGCAAATCAAAACCACAATGAGATACCATCTCTCTCCAGTAATAGTGACAAAGTTTAACAGGACAGCAAGTAATAAATGTTGAAGCGGATGTGGCGAGGTAGGAACTCTTATACATTGTTAATGGGATTGTAAAACGGTACAACCATTCTGGAAGGCAGTTTGCTTCTTCCTCAAAAACCTGAACATAGAAATTCCATATGACCCACCTATTCTACAGCTTGGAATATACACTGAGAAAATGAGAACTGAGGCACAAACGGAGACTGGTACACCAGTGTTCATAGCAGCATTATTCACCATCACAAGAACATGGAAAACAGCCCAAATGTCCAACCACAATTGAATGGATTGAGCAATTGTGGTACATTCACATGATGGAATACTACACAGCACTCAGGAGCAATGATTTTGTAAATTATTACCTAACTTGGGAGGGACTGGATAGCATTATGCTCAGTGAACTAACTCAGTCTCACAAGGACAAATATTGTATAAAAGCATTTTTGTAGAATAAGTATGAGGATCCAAAGGGGAGCAGGGCAGAGGAATGAGGATGTGTGAAGGGAGAAAGGACTAATCATGATAGGTGGGAGGGTGAAGAAAATGGGAAGAATCTTGTCTGGAAAACAATGTGTTAGAATTGTGTAAATAAACTAGTAT
>NW_006399829.1:10639154-10640142 GCF_000299155.1 Elephantulus edwardii
CTGGAGAAGAGGCTTGAGCATACTGTGAACTGCTAAGAGAACAAACAAGTCTGTCATGGACAGGGTGAAACCAAGCTGCTCCTTGAAGGCAAGGATTTATGAAGGTCCATCTCACATACTTTGGGCATGTTGTTAGGAGAGACCAGACCTTGGAGAAGGAGATCCTCAGAGAAAGGGTGGAGGAACAGCACAGGAAAGGAAGACTCTGAATGAGATGGATTGACTCAGTAACTGGGGTAATGGGAGTAGGTGTGTCAGAGACAATAAGATTGGCTCAGGATAGAGGAGCATTCAGAACTATTGTACACAGGGTTACTATGAGTCTCAGGTGACTGAATGGCACATAACAACAGCAAGGAAAATTACAGAAAGGTTGGGTTTTCATTCATTGATTGAAGCACATTTTCTTCCCTCCCTTTTCCTCCAATTCACTTTGTAATGCAACCAATGTTAACTGCCATACATATAAAGCCTCATCACACATACTTTTCAAACAGTCCCTCCTCTCATCTGTTCCAGTTCCATGTTCATTATCTATCCACTCTTTTCCTGTTATCCCTCGCACCTTAGGTCAATCCTATTTTATAACTGTGTTTTTATAACAGCAGTATTTGTCCTTTTGTGACTGAGATATTTCACTCAACATAATGTCTTCCAGACATGCACATTGTATAGTGTTTTACAAGTTGATTGTTTTTCAATGCTGCCTAATATTCCATTGTGTACCACACTTTTTCTATCCATTTATTTGTTGATGGGTGGTTGAGCTGCTTCCATCTCTTTGCTGTTGTGATTAATGCATCAAGAAACATAAGTGTGAATGCATCTGTTTGCATCATGGCTCTGGTTTCTTTAGGGTATATTCCCAGTAGTAGGATAGCTGGGTTGATTTTCCTCTTTTAATAAATTTGTTTTCCCAGGCTTTACATCTCTCATTTGTCTGAACTATTGTATTTGTTTTCTAGGGCTTCAGTCATAAATCAGAGAA
>NW_006399829.1:10654536-10655703 GCF_000299155.1 Elephantulus edwardii
CAGCAAGCTTTTCAAGTCCTCTTCATTTCATTGAATAAGGTTGTGTCATCTGCAAAATATAAGCTATTGAGAATCTTCCTCCAATCCTGATGCCATATTCTTCTTCATAAAGTCTAGCCTCTCAATTGATTTGCTCAGCATACTGGTTGAACAGATATGGAGAAAAGATATCTGACACGCACATACCTCTCTTGACTTGAAATCACTCAGTGTTCCCTTGCTCTCTTTGCACAATAGATTATTGGTCTAAGTACAGGTTTTGTATGATCATAGTTGAGTGTTCTGTGATTATCATTCTGCTCATTATTAAGCATAATTTGTTATGATCCACACAGTAAAATACCTTTACATTGTCAATAAACCACAAATAGACATTCTTCTGGTATTCTCTGCTTCCAGCCAGGATGCAATTATATCCTTGGTGTTATGGCCTCTTCTACATCCAGCTTGAATTTCTGGCAGTTTCCTGTCTATGTACTACTCTAGCCATTTTGGGGTAATAATCAACAAGATTTTATTTATATGTGATACTAGTTGTTGTTATGTGCCATCAAGTTCCTTGCGACTCATAGTGACCTTATGTACAACAGCGCTAAACTCTGCTCTATCCCTTGCCAATCTCACTGTCTCTGACATGCCTATCCCCAATACTCCAATGACAGAATTACAATAACAAATTACAACAACAAAACCAACATTCCAACTACAACTATTCATAATGACACTTCTCACAGTCATAGAAGGGATTGTGAGTTAATGCTTGAACTGAGAGATGCCCCTATGATACAAGTATTTTGTATTTGACTTTTGCTGATGTTGCTATGTACCATCAAATCATAATCAACTCATAGTTGACCCTCCAGCAGGTTTTTAGAGGCAGTAGGTTGAACAGGAGGAGATTGTTCACTTATCTCCTGAAAGGTAGCTGGGTAGATTCAAACTCTGTGTCTTTGGGTTGGCAGCACAACACCCTACCACTAGAGTGGCTTTGCATTTGACTGTTAACCTAGATTTTAGTGATTCAAACCCACACAGTGATGATTCAACGGAAAAGAATTATTAAAACAAAAAAATTCCAATGGAGCAGTTCTACTCTTATAATGGCCTGATCATGGGCCAAAAACAGACTTCAAAGCAATGGGTTTTTAGTTGTAAAAAATGGGCTTA
>NW_006399829.1:10656328-10662828 GCF_000299155.1 Elephantulus edwardii
ACTTTCCCAGTGCAATACATTTCCTGATTTCCTGACTACTGGTGTCAAGGTTGTTAATTGTGGATCCAAGCCTCATTGTTACTAGAATTTCTACTTCTCAGATAAAGCCTTTCCTTAGTTCCAGCCTGCTCAAATACTAGTAAAAAGCTAAATTGGCAAAACCCAGGATGTTCCAGGAATACCTTAGAAAACAAGGTGACCTAAGACTACACCTTCAAGATAAAAAAAAAAAATGAACCAACAGAATGCTGCCCAACCAAGACTTCTTCATGTGATCTGCTGAACCTGCCAATAATCTCTGCATTCCAAAAAAAGGTGACCCAATAGAGACTGAAAATTACTGAACAATATCACTAATATCACATGCAAGCAAGATCCTGCTGAAGATTATCCAGAAACAATTGGAACAGTACATCAGCAGAGAACAGCCAGATGTGCAGGCTGGGTTTAGAAGAGGCCATGGCACTAAGGACAACATAGTGGATCAACATTAGCTTGATCTTGGCTAAAAGCAGAGAACCAGAGGAATAGCTATCTGAGTTTCCTTGACTGTGCAAAGGTATTTGACTGTGTGGATCACCAAAAAATGTGGCTAACCTTGAGAAGAATGGGAATCCTAGAATACTTGATTGTACTCATGCAAAACCTATACTTGGAACAGGAAGCAGTAGTCAGAACAGAGTTGGGAAATACTGCGCAGTTCAGGATTAGGAAAGGTGTGCATCAGGGATGCTTCTTATCTCCATACTGATTCAATCCATATGCAGAACAGATAATTCAGGAAGCTGAACGTTATAAGGAGGAATGTGGCATCAGGATTGGAGGAAGATTCATCAACAGCCTGCATTATGTAGATGACACAACCTTGCTTGCTTGCTGAAACTGAAGAGGACATGAGGCGTTTGCTGCAGAAAATCAATATGGATTGAAGCTCAACATCAAGAAAACAAAGATTCTCATCACTATTGGCATTATTGCCTACTGGCAATTTCATGATGGACAGAGAAGTAATTGAGATTGTTGATAACTTCAGCTTGCTTGGTTCTACAATCAGCACTCTATGCACCAGGAGTCAAGAAATCAAAAGACAAATTGCATTGGGAATGTCCGTTGTCAGGAACCTCTCTAGAATACTGAAGACCAACTTGTCAGTCTGGAGACTAAGGTGTGCCTCATCCAGGCCATGGTCTTAGCAGTTACTTGCTATACATCTGAGAACTAGGCAGTAATTAAGAAGGATCAATCCTATGAGTTGTGGAGCTAGAGAAGAGTGTTGAACAAACCGTGGACTTCCAGGAAAAGAAACAGATTGATCCTGCAGAGCATCTAGACTGCTTCCTGGAGGCAAAGATTTTGAGGCTCCGTCTCACATACTTGGGCACAAGGTCAGGAGAGACCAGTTCTTGGAGTGGGGCATTGTGCCTGAAAGGGTGGAGAGACAGTGCAGGAGAGGAAGACCCACAATGATTCAGTGACTGGAGTAATTGGATTAGGTCTGCTGGAAACAATGAGATTGGTGCAGAATAGGGCAGCTTTCTACCTAATGTACATAGGATTGCTATGAGTCACAGGCAACTCAATGGCACATAACAACAGTTAACAGCAAGAGCTGTTGACTTCTTATTAGAGAACTCAGCCCACCTATATCCAGGAGAAAATAAACCAGTTAAGATTATTGCTTCACATGTAAGCATTGTATGGTTGATTTGAGTACTCCCAGTCCAACCCAAGACCAACCTCTCTTCTCCGAACCCTTACCTTGTGCCAAAAACCCAAGACTGGAAGGAAGGGTCTCCAGTGACCCTGGGTGCAGTGGGCAGTGATAGCTCATCCAAGGTGAACTCCAGGAATGGGGATTCTTGCTTTAGTTCTGAACCTTTCTCATCTTGAAGAGACAGGGTGAACCAACCTCTCAAGCAAGTACAAGAGCCCTGGCTTTCCTCTTATCTGGCTAAATGGTCCAGTTGCTTAACTGACAACCAGCCTAAGCTAAAAGAAACTCTGTCTCTTTCTTTTCTCTCTTCTTCTTACCCATTCTTATTTGGACCCAGCTGAGGAAAGTATTAATCATCAGACAAAAATCCTTCAGACCAGCAACAGAGTCGGTTCAACTATTTGGTAGGCAACTATTACTCCTCACTCCTAATCTCTCTCTCTCTTCTTCCCAGTCTTATTTTACCCATTTTGCGACCCTGTCTGAGGGCCAGGCCCTACTGGGAGTTCAGCCTTGGTCAAAATGAGGAGCAGGAAGCTGCTCGCAGCTACAGACTTTCCTCCAGGATGCCTTCTGGTCAGTCTTAGCCTGGTCCCACACACAGATACATGGGACACCTTGTCTCCTAATACAATGTTTCTGTCTGGAGATGAATGTGAAAACCATAGATATTCACTAAGGGGGACAATCCATAAGGCACTCTAAAAGCCACCCTACTTGAGTGCCTCCTCAAAAAACTTGGATCTCTTGGTCTGTCTTCAGATCTGCGATTCAAGAAACTTCTATTTGAATGCAAATGAAGCCTAGCCACAATACCAATTAGGCAATAGATTGCAATGGCCTAAATATGGCACTTTTGATTTCAATATCCTAACAGACTTTGTATTGTACAGTGAAATAGATTATTTCTGCCAATTTTTGCAGTTAGGAATAGATGGAACATGCAACCAGAATGCATTCATCATAATGAGTAAATTGAATACAAAAGATGGCAACAGGAAAGGAAGGTCAGTTATCCGGATAGCATGAAGTTGGTGACAAAAATGAGGTTGGAGATAGGATGATAGAATTTTGCATAATCAATAGTTTACTCATTACAAGTACCTTTTAAAAGAAACACAAATGACTGCTATACACATGGACCTCACCTGGTTCTCTACACAGGAATCAGATTGATTACATATGTGGAAAGACACAATGGAGAAGCTCAACATCAGCTGTGAATACAAAGCCAGGTGTGGATTGTGGAACAGACCATCAACTACTCATGTGTAAGTTCAAGCTGAAGCAAAAGTAAATGGGGAAAAAAAACCACAAGAACCAAAATTCTATCTTTAGTCTATCCTACCTGAATTTAAAAATCATCTCAAGAACAGATTTGAGGTCTTGAACGCTAATAAATAAAGATCAGACGAGCTGTGGGAAGATATAAAAAATAGCAGTCTTGAAGAAGGCAAAAGGTACAAAGACAGAGGAGGAAGAAAAGACCAAGATGGATGTCAGAAGAAACTTTGAATATTGCATTAGAACAGCAAAAAGCCAAAGCAAGGGGAAGAATTCAAGAATTTAAAGAGTTGAACAGAAGATTTCAAAGGGCAACACAGGAAGACAAACAAAAGTATTATAATGAAATGTGCAAAGAATTGTAGTAGGAAAATCAAAAGGGACAAACTTACTTGGCATTTCTTAAGCTGAAGGAACTGAATAACAAATTCAAGCCTTGAGTGGCAATATTTAAGAATGCTATGGGTAGAATACTGACTGGTCCAAGAAGCATTTAAAGAAGATACATGGAGTATACAGAGTCACTGTACCAAGAAGAATTAGCTGACACAGAAGAACTTTATGAAACAGCATACGATCAAGTGGCAACGGTGATTAAAGAGAAAGTTCAAGATGCTTTGAAGGAATTAGCAAAAAACAAAGCCTCTGGAATTGATAGAATACCAGTTGGTATATTTCAACAGACAGTTGCTGTCCTTGATATGCTCACCAGGCTGTGAGAAGCAATTTGGAGGACAGCTACCTGGAAAACTGACTGGAAGAAATCCATATTTATTCTCATACCAAAAATAAGTGATCCAACAGAGTGTGGAAATTATAGAACAATATCATTAATATCACATACAAACAAAATTCTGCTTCAAATTATCTAAAAATGATTGAAGTGGTATATAGACAGAGGACGATCAGAAATACAAGCTGGGTTTTGAAGAGGCCATGGCACTAGGGACATCATAGATAGCCAATATTAGATGGATCTTGGCTGAAAGCAGAGAATACCAGAAAAATTTCTGTGTCTCACTGACTGTGTTGTTATGTGCCATCGAGTTGCTTGTGACTTGTAGCAACTCTTTGTACAACAGCTCTGAAGCCTTTCCTGTCCTGAGCCAGTCTCACTGACTCCAGCATACCTACCTCCATTGCCCCAGTTACTTTATCAATCCATCTCAACGGGATCTTCCTCTCTTGTGCTGTTCCTCCACTTTTCAGAGCATTATATCTTTCTCCAAGGACTAGTCCCTCCTGGTCACATGCCCAAAGTATGTCATACCAAGCTTCAAAATCCTTGCTTCCAGTCAAAATTTGGTTTCACATTTTCCAAGACAGACCTATTTGTTTCTTGGTGGTCCATGGTAAGTTCAAGACTCTTCTCCAGCACCACAACTCAAAGGCACCAATTCTTCTTCTGTCATCATCAAGTCACTGCCCTCTGATACATAGCAAGTGTCATTGACTATGCAAAGGAATTTGACTGTGTAGATCACAACAAATTGTGGCTGACTTTGAGATGAATGGGAATTTCAGAACACCTGATTGTGCTCATTCGTTACCTATACTTGGACCAGGAGGTAGTTGTCAACACAGAGCAAGGAAATGCTCTGTTGTTCCTTAGAGGCAAAGAGGCAAGGAATTTGAAGCTCCATCTCACATATTTTGCACATGTTGCCAGGAAGGACCAGTCCTTGGAGAAGGACATCATGCTTGGAAGGGTGGAGGGACAGTGCAAGAGGGAAAGAACCTAGATGAGATGGATTGACACAGTAACTGGGATAACGGGGTTAGGTGTGTCTGAGACAGTGAGACTAGGTCAGGATAGGGCAGGGTTCAGGGCTATTGTGTATAAGATCCCTATAAGTTGCAGGCAACTTGAAGGCACACAACAACAACAACAACTAACTTAGACAATTTTTGTGACCGTCAACAGAAGTGGTCTGGAGTTCCTTATGTCCAGACCTTCTTTGCTCTCAGAACAGACACGGATATCTGTAACTCATTTTCTCTCTTGCACATTTTCCTCCTGTTTCACACTCCTCCCAGACCCCTCCCTACTGAGCAATCTTCTTTTTTCCACCTTTGATGTTGCTGACCATCCTCCCCTTTAGCCCCTTTCTTGTCCTCCCAACACCTTCCCCTTCTAAAACCCCACTCCCTCACACACGTGCTTGGGGATTCAGTTTTGATCCACCAACTTCTCCCCCTGAAACCTAGTTCTACCTACAATACCCTCCACAACCTATCTTAGGATGCCTATTAAGAAGTAGTAGGGGCTGAGGGAATAGTCAGGGTTCACATCCTCTTCTCATTAATGGATTTCTCTCAAATCAATAAGAGGTTGGGCTCATCTGATGATGATCCTACCACCTTCCTCAAAGAATTTGAGTACCTAACTCAATCCTATGACTTGACATGGAATAACTAGTATGCCATTCTATCCTGTACACTAACCCTGGAGAAAAGGAGTCAGGTGTAGAGGGAGGCCCAGAACCAGGTCAATCAGCCCAGATGCCAGGTCCCTGACCTTCCCCTAAGGGATGAGGTGGTCCTCCATTTAAAGACCCCTATTAAGATTACCAAGAGGGAGGCAAAGCCACAGGCTTCAAAACCACATGATTACCTGCTTAATATTGTTGTTGTTGTTAGGTGCCATAGAGTTGAGCAAGCCTCATAGTGACCCCATGAAAAAAAGAACTGAACCCTGTTCTGTCTTGCACCACCCTCACACTTCCTGACACACAAGAGCTCATTGCAGCAGTCCCCATGTCAATCCACTTCATTGAGGGTCCTCCTCTCCTTCACAGACTCTCCACCCTATCCAACATCAGGTCCCTCTCCAAGGAATAGCACCTCCTAGCCAAATGTCCAAAGTATGTGAGCTGAAACCTCATTATTCTTGCCTCCAAACAGCACTCTGGCTGCACCATCTCCAAGACATACCTGTTCATTCTCTTGGCCATCAATGGGATGTTCAATGCTCTTTTCCAACACCACAGCTCAAAGGCATCAATTCTCTTTCTGTCATCCTAAGTGATTGTCCAGGTCTCAGATGCATAGCTACTAATTGGAAAGAGTATTGTCTGAATTAGATGTGCTTTAGTCCTCAAATTGACATCACTACTCGTCAATAATTTGGAGAGGTCCCTAACTGCAGATTTTTCCCACAACAATGCATCTCCTTATTTCCTGACTGCTCATACCAAGGATAGTAATTGTAGATCTAAGCAAGATGAAGCCGTGGATAGTTTTACTCACCTCTCCATCCATCCATGACACTGACTCTTGGTCCTGTTGTTTTCTTGACATTGAGACACAATCCATGCTGAAAGCTACATTCCTTGATCTTCTGCAGTAAGTGCTTTAAGACTTCCTCTCTTTCAGTTAGCAAGGTTCTGTTATCTTCATAATGCAGGCTATTGATAAGCCTCCCTCCAATCCTGATGCCCATATTCCTCTTTATCAAGTCCAGCTTCTCAGATAATTTGCTCAGCATATAGATTGAACATAT
>NW_006399829.1:10663633-10665671 GCF_000299155.1 Elephantulus edwardii
CTTCCCTTTTTATTCTCCAATTCCAGTTCTTTGTACATTCTATTATATTTTGCTTTGTTCTCCCAAGCTGCTCTTTGAAATCATCTGTTCAGCTCTTTCATTTTGACGTTTTGCTTTAGACTTGGCTTCTCGATGCTCCAGTGCAATCTTTAGGTTTCTTCTGACATTCATTTTTATTTTTTCTTTCTCCTCTGTTTTTGCAATGACCTTCTGCTTTGTTCATGGGTAATATCCTTTATATAATTTCACAACTCATCTTGTCTTCTATCATTAGTGTTCAATACCTCAAACCTAGTCTCAAGATGATCATGAAATTCAGATGGAATTGATTCAAGGTTATATCTTGGAGGGAGCTCTGGTGACCATATGGCAAGAAGCTGTGCTGCAATCCCAAAGGCATGGGAATCAAATCCAACAGATGCTGCACTGGAGAAAGATTCTCTGCCAGTTGGATCTTATTTGATGGTACACAAAAGTGGGAAAAAATTTTTTAATCATATTTTTGTTCCTGTGGACTTAATTTCTGTTTGCCTCAATTTGAACTTCCATACAAGTAATTGATTATCTGACCCACAGTCTGCCCCTGGCCTAGTTTTGACTGCTGATATTGAGCTTCTCCAACAATTTCTTTCACAAATATAGCCAATCTGATTCCTATGCAGCCCATCAGGTGAAATCTACATGCTATACGCATACAAGGAAGATCCATTAACATGACTATTATTAAAATACATGCTCCTACATCCACAGCCAAAGAAGAAATTTAATATTTTTACCACATTTCGCAGTCCAAAATTGACTGATCATGCAATCAGAATGTATTAATGATAATTGGTTACTGGAATGCAAAAGTAGGAAACAGTGAAAAAGCAAGAGTAGTTGGAAAATATGGGCTTGGTGATATAAAGGAGGCTGGAAATAGAATGACTGAATTTTGTATTTACAATGATTTGTTGTTATGTACAAGGATTTATTCATTGCGAATACTTTTTCTAAAAGACGCAAAAGATGACCTTACGCGTGGATTTCACCTGCTTAATAGGAGGACTAAAAAACTCCTCTCATAAAGCAATAAACGTTGAAAAACTCTCTGAGGTCATTCAAGAAGGGCACGAGAATCCTGGCACCTTCCTCATCCACCTTATAGCTACTTTGAAAAACATACACCAGTATTGACCCTACTAGTCCCCCAAAATACCCTAGTTTTAAATTTCAAGTTTATTTCTTAATCAGCACCTGACATCAGGCGTAAACTCCAAAAGTGAAAATAAGGCCCTCAGCCCGCCCCCCCCCTCCGCAGTGACATTTATTAAATCAAACCTTTAAAGTCTTTAATAATAGAGATGAGGCAAAAGTGCAAATGACAAAACACTGAAATCCAATTGTTATTCATTGCGCTCAGGAGGCCCTCCTCTCAGACACTCCCTCAACAAGAGGCTAATGCTCTTGCAAAGTGGGGAGCCCAAGCAATCCCACTAGGTCCTTGCTTTGAGTGTGCTAACCCTCTACCCAAGTCCTGCTGTGTCTGCTCAGGGCCATATCCAAAGTCAGCCTGTGAACAGGCTACACAGGGTCTGCTCTCTTCCACTTTTATGGGCAACAGAGAAAGGGACACTCCTGTGATCTCATCGGCTTTGTTTCTGAAGATTGAACGTGCCCTGGCGCAAATGCCCCCACACCTCCAAGCCATGAGTAACCCTGATGGAGGCAAGTGGGTCAGCTTCATTTATTGTTAATACTAGGGCCACCTACTCTGCCCTTCCCAAATTTAAAAGCCCTTGATAAGCCTCTAAAGTCTCATCTGGGGGATTGATGGTCAAATCTCTCAAACTTTGAGCACAATCCCTTTACTGTGCACTATTAGGACATATGTTTTTTTTCCTCACTCATTCCTAGTCCTTCCCGCTACTCCACCACATTTCCTAAATATAATATCATAGTCAAGCTACAAACAACTTTCTATATCCCTGTTGTTGTTGTTATGTGCCATCACGCTGCCTGCGACTCATAGCGACCCCATGTACAACAGCTCTGAAGC
>NW_006399829.1:10666106-10667883 GCF_000299155.1 Elephantulus edwardii
ATTTTCCCAGTATAATTCATCTTTTGACTTCCTGACTGCTGGTTCCAAGAGTGTTGATTGTGGAGCCAAGCAAGCCGAAATTGTTAACAATCTCAATCTCTCCACCATCTGTCATGGTTCTGTCAATTGACCCAGGGGTGAGAATCTCTGTCTTCTTGATGCTGAGCTTCAATCCACATTGAAGTCTACAGTCCTTAACCTTCTGCACCCCTACACCATCCTATTTTCTAGTTAGCCTACTCTGCTTACTGGCAGACATACAGACAACTCTGTTAAACATCGCAGCACCCCCTCTACCTAGTCATCTCGTAAACCCTATCTATGGTCCAATTCAGAATACAATAATCCTGTCAGTAAAAAACCCTAATGGGTCCTATAGATTAGTCCAGGATGACTTCTCCCATGCTATTAACTGCCTCTGAAAACCCACTGGACAGTTATGGATTGGTTCTGACTCTATGGTACACAACAACAACAACGCCTCCATAGTAAAACTTTTCTCTCTTGCGACCCATGGCAACCTCCACGAACCATTAGATCCAACATTTTCCATCTAAGCTCCCTTTAAAATCTTAACAATTAACTCCACTGCTCCTGTTCTGTCATTACCCAACCTCTCCAAACATTTTCATCTTTACATAGATTAACCACAGCACACAGCTGTTAGAGTTTTAACCCAAACGTATTCTTCACACAAGTTGCCTGCCCACCCTAGTAACTGGGTCCCACAGGTAAAAGCAAGCTCCTGGCCTAAGAGCAGAGCCTCTGCTGTCATTTATCACAAGAATCTAAAGAATCTTTGTTTTCTCTCCCACAATTGTCTACTCACCTCCTATCTTTCAAGTTCTCCTCTTTCTCCCTCCTTGAGGGATTATGGCTCCTGGGCACCTTTCAGGATTGTGTTGTAATGTGCCTTCAAGTTGACTGCAATGTGTCCTCAAGTTGACTGCGGCTCATAGTGACCCTGAACAACAGCTCTGAAGCCTTCCCTATCCTGAACCAGCTTCATTGACTCCAATACATCTATCCCTCTTGTATCCATTACTGTATAAAAATCCATCTCATCCAGGGTCCCTCCTCTCCTGTGCTGTCCCTCCACCTTTCCAAGAATGATGTCCTTCTTAAAGGACCCGACCCTCCTGGCCACGTGCCCAAAGTATGTGAGACAGAGCTTCAATACCCCAGCCTCCAAGGAAAGACTTGGTTCTACCCTCTCCAAAACAGATTTTTTAAAAAATTTTATTTTAATAATTTAAATGAACATTTACAGAGATTTTGGATTTCCATTCATTGTTGCACTTTTCTCCCTGCCCAGCCCTTTCCCCTGCCACCCCCCCCACCCCAGTTTGTTCCTCTCTTTGAAAAAGTAAAAGAAAAATTCTTTCTTTGGTATACAATCCCCCCACACCCCTCCCACAGCCCCAGGTACACCCCACTATGCACCCTTAATTCTGGACTCTTGTGATAACTATAATACCTTATCATATATTGCTTTTAAATTATTCTCTCCCTCATCTGTTTCAATGCAATATACATAATTTATCCAGTTTTTCTCAGTCTTACCCCAACCCTGATATCAGTTCTATTCTACAACAGTGGCACCATGCAGTATTTGTCCTTTTGTTATTGAGATATTTCACTCAGCAAAATGTCCTCCAGGGTCGCCCATTTTGAATAAGATTGCATGAGTTCCTTGTTTTTCAATGCAGCATAGTATTCCATGGTGTGAATATACCACAATTTCTCTATCCATTCATTTGTTGATGGGCACCTGGGT
>NW_006399829.1:10669083-10671065 GCF_000299155.1 Elephantulus edwardii
GAAGATGTATCATGGGGAGAACACTTCAGTTAATTTGTCTAATTGCCCATGAAAAAAAAATCTCTCCTACTATTGGACATATGGCCCTAATCCTATATCCCCTACCTCATACAGCCCTCCTATAGAAGCACACACAAGAAATCCTTACTTTAGAGCAGATACCTTAAAGCTGGTGCACTAAAGTCGCCCAGCACTCAGAATTGACTATGTGTGCAGATCTGCTGCCTATGGATGTTTTGAAAACAATGGGAAACTGCATCTGAACTTTCATAATCCCATTCAAGTCCATACCAACTCAGACACAGAGTGAGCCATAACCCGTGAAACCCAAAACCAAAGGGAAAAAAGAGCATTCACAGGACCCTTCCTAACAAAAACTACCATGGCGGCCAGTGTAAGAACCAAAAAGAGATGGTATCAGTTCTCCTGTTCAATTTTATCATCAACTGTCACAGGAATGAAATAGAGACATGGATCAGGTAGCTGATACCCTGATAACTCTGTAGGCTATACTCTCTTGCCTTGATGGTGTTTCAACCCTTCAGTGAAATAGACCTATTCATAGCTGAAAAATAGTGTTACTATGCAAACCTATCTGGTGTAGTTTTTGATAAAATTTAAAAAGTCAAAGGATGAATGAATAAGCATAAATTAAAACTCCAAAGCCTGGGAAATTGGGGTGCCCTTTTTTTCCTTGGAATTGGCTCTTACCCCGTTTAGGACCACTTTGTATGATTCTTTCGGCAATTTTATTTGCTTTTTGCCTACTTTGGCTAGCATCTCAGTTTATACTGAACAGTATATACCCTTACCAACTTCCTAGTTGGCCAATATCTCCTCTTACGAACAAAACTATACCAATCCATTCCCCATTCTGCACAAATATCTACACCATTCTTTCCTTCCAAAGACATGACCACAAAACCCCAGGTCATGCTTGAGGATGCCTGAGAGAAACAATGCTCACCTTTCCCTAATTACATACCATTAAAAGATGGGAATGGTGGACAAAACAAAATAACCTCATTGTTCTAGAATTTCTGTTTCTCAGATAAAACCCTCCGCCTAGTCTCAGCCTGCTCAACTACTAGTAGAAAGTTGAATTGGTAAAAACAAAACAAAACAAAACAAAACAGGAAGTTCTGGGAAAACAAGCAAGCAGACCAAGACACACAAGCAGGATAAGAAAAAGGCACCAACAAAGTACTGCCAAAGCAAGACTTCTTCATGTGATGTGCTGAACCCACCAACAATCTCTGTATATAAACACCTCCCCCCACCAAGCAGCAATAGCTGCTGACTTCTAATTTGAGAACTCAGCCTGTCTGCATCCAGAAGAAAAGAAACCAGCTTATTGCTGTACACTTAAGTTTTGTATGGTTGATTTGACTGTTCCTGGTCTGACTCTAGACTAATCTGGTCTTCTCCAAACCTTTTAAACATGATTTTACCAAAGATACAGGAACTGAAATTCAATTAAGTTAGCTCAAGTTAAAGACTTTCTTAAAATAATATAACACATGGTTTTTCTTTTTCATAAATTGGAATAAAAATATTACTGAGCCTTGTATCATCTGTGAATAATTTAGACTTAAATTTTTTTCCTTTTCTTGTGAGGAGAAATGCGGCATCAGGATTGGAGAAAGACTCATTAACAGCCTGTATTATGTAGGTGAATCTACTTTGCTGACACAGAGGAGAGACTGAAGCAGTTGCTGCAGAGATGTCACAAAAATGAAGATTCTCACCACTGGGCCAATTGGCAGCATCATAATAGACTGAGAAGAGATTAAGATTATTAACAATTTCAGCTTGCTTAGTTCCACAATCAACACTCTTGGCAGCAGAAGTCAGGAAATCAAAAGAGAAATTGTACTAAGAAAATCTGCTGCTAGGGACTTCTCCAGAGTGCTAAAGAGCAACAATGTCAGTTTAGAGATTAAGGTGAACCTGATTCCAGGCCATGTCTTCCTATTATGTAT
>NW_006399829.1:10672160-10675119 GCF_000299155.1 Elephantulus edwardii
GACTGCCTCTTGGTCCAAGTATAGGTTTCGCATTAGCACAATCAAGTGTTCTGGTACTCCCATTCTTCTCAGAGTCAGCCACAGTTTTTTATGATCCACACAGTCAAACACCTTTGCATAGTCAATGAAACGCAGATAGACATTCTTCTGGCCCAGGATAGAACAAGATTACAGCTATTATGCATAAGGTCCCCATTAGTCATGGCCAACTCGACCACTTATAACAGTGTGACAACAACATGTAAGGTGGGCTAGTGGTAAGAAGTTGTGATGAGATCCTAAAGGCACAGCTGCTCTGTGGAAGAAGGATGGGCATTCTCTTGTGTGACTTACAGCCTCTGAAAACCTGCTGGAGGGTAAACTATTGGTCAGTTCTGACTTGATGGCACACAACAATGAGAAGAACTCTGGAGGTAGCCAATTGTGTGTTTATTTATTTAAAACTTCTTTTGTGATCTCAGCTGTACCTAAAAAAACAAAAAAGTCATTGTGATTTAATATTTACAGAGCAAATTGGTCTTCCAATGCAGTAATTCATCCCCATTGTGCTTCGTACCATTGACTACAATCCCCACATTGTAACAGCACCCTGCGTGCTTCTTCTCTGTGCTTCTCCCCTTTCTGTTCATCCTTCTCATTCCTCCCTGCCTTCAGAGCTTTATCATTAGACAAATGCTTCCCTTTTGATCTAGTTAATTGTTCTTCAAAACTGAGCTTTGATCACCTTGTAGGTCTGTCTGGAAGCTGGGGATGATTTTAGTTTCAGGTTTGAAGGGAGGAGTGACTAAAAACTTTGGTCTCAGGGGCTTCACAAGATTTTAATAGATCAAAAAGTCTGGTCTGTTAGGATTTTGAGTTTTGTTTTAAATTTTTCTCCTACTCTATCAAAGACTTACTATTGTGATTCCTTTTGGAAAAGTCTTGCTGGTTGCTTTCAAAGCTCAACACTGTAACAAACAGGGACAGTGCTTTTGTGCACTTCTTCCTCATGATCCTGAGAAAGTTCTGGATATCACATTGAGGGAAGGATAACAAGAAGGGATTGGAAGTTAGTCCTTTCCCTTGGTAAGAAAGTGAAGACTTCCCTAACAACCTGCTGGTAGAATTCTGCTTCCACTTTGCTCATATTGTTGTTGTTTGGTGCCATTGAGTCAAATATGATTCATAGCGAGCCTATGAACAACAGATCTGAACCCTGCCCTATAGTGAGCCATCCTCACAATCTCTGGCATGCACATCATATCGTTAAGAAATGAAATGACACCTCAACAAGATAAAGGTAAATAACCCAATTGAAAAATGGGCACAGGGTATGAACAGACACTTCACCAAAGAAGATACTCAGATGACAAACACACACCACATGAAGAAATGTTCAAAATCCCTAGCTCTAAGAGAGATGTAAATCAAAACAACTATGACATATCATTTCACCCCAGTAACAACAGCAAAGTTCAACAGAGCAACAAATGCTGGCAAGGTTGTGAAGAAATTGGAACCCTTATTCATTGTCGGTTGAAGTGTAAAGTTGTGCAACCACTCTGCCCATTAACAAATGAATGGATAGGGAATCTGTAGTACACAATGGAATACTTTGCAGCAATGAAAAACAACGAATTCATGAAATATTATACAAAATGAGTGACCCTTGAGGACATTATGCTGAGTGAAATATCTCAGTCACAAAAGGACAAACATTGCATAATGCCACTGTTATAAAGCAGGATTGACATGAGAGTTGAGGGGAAACTAACAAAAGTCAGGATAATTAATGAAGAGAGCATTGAAATAGATGAGGGCAAGAACTGTCTAAAAGAAATATATGATTAGGTATTATTTGCATGACAACAGTCCAGAATAAGACGTGCTTAGCAAAGTGGACTGGGGGGGGGGCGGTGGGGGCGTGGTGTGGGAGGCAGGAAATTGTACAACAATGAAAAAATCTTTTTACGAGAAAAGCAAGCTGTGAGGGGTAGGGAGGAAAATGTGCAACAATGAATGGAAATCCAGGTTTTCTGTAAACTTTCGTTAAAATACCAATTAAAAAAGAAAAATAATAATGGAGGGGGGAAAAACTATCAGGATCTTTTGACGTTACTGAGGGGCAAGGCCCAATGACTTCTCAAATCTCTAATCCTGTTAATGCCATTATACTGTTAATGTCATTATAGTAAATAACTTCTCACAAAATTCTGTAAAGTATAACTAAAAATTTTAAGTGATGCTTTTAAATTCTTAATAAAAAATTAATTTATTAAGCTAAAAAGGAAATTAAATGACAAGCTGTGTATTGGGAGAAAAATCTCAACACAAATGTTTACTTTGCAGATTATATATAAAGAATTTCTATAAAATAGCAAGATAACCAATCTAATAGAAAATTAGGCAAAATATATGAACAAGCTATTGGAATAGGAGAAAATATTTTTAGTGAGTATAGGGAAAGATTCTCTAATGTGCTGGGCTTGGAAATCATGGGAATGACAATTAAGAACATACTTATATTGTTGTTACAGTTCTGTGCCATCAAGTCAAGTATGACTCACAGTGACCCTATGAACAAAAGATCTGTACCACATTCTGTCCCGCACCATCCTTACACTTCCTGACACACAAAAACCCATTGCAGCAATCACCATGTCAATCCACCTGGTTGACTGTCTTTCTCTCCTTTGACCTTTCCAAGCATCATGTCCTTCTCCAAGGAATAGTCCCTTCTAGCAACATGCCTAATGCATGTGAGGTGAAGCTTCATCATTCTTACCTTCAAAGAGCACTTCAGAATATCTGTTCTCTTGGCTGACCATGGGATGTTCAGTGCTCTTCTACAACACTACAGCTCAAAAGCGTCAATTCTTTTTCTGTCATCCTTATTCATTGATCAGCTCTCAGATATATAGCAAATAATCAGAAAGACTATGGCCTGAATCAGATGCACCTTAGTCCTCAAACTGACATC
>NW_006399829.1:10676289-10683316 GCF_000299155.1 Elephantulus edwardii
GGGATAGAGCAGGGTTTAGGGCTGTTGTACACAGGGTCGCTATGAGTCACAAGTGACTCAATGGCACATAACAACAGCAACAACAACAACATTGATATCACATGGAAGCAAAATACTGCTAAAGATCATTAAAAAATGGATAGAACAGTACATAGATAGCGAACTGCCAGAAGTCCAAGCAGGATTTAGAAGAGGCTGTCGCACCAGGAATATCATTCCTGGTGGCAGATGGATCCCTATCAGAAGAATGCCTATTTGTGCTTTATGGACTATGCAAAGGCATTTGACTGTGTAGATCATAAGTTGTGGCTAACACTGAGAAGAATGGGAATCCCAGAGCACTTGACTGTGCTCATGTGGAGCCTATACTTGGACCAGGAGGCTGGTGTGCGTGTCGAGCAGAGACGCACTTCATGTTTTGGAGCTGGGAAGGGAGTGCGCCAGGACTGTATTCTTCCTCCATACCTATTCTCAGTGCAATGTGTCTCCTTATTTCCTGACTTTTAGTACCAAGGATGTTAATTGTGGATCCAAGCAAGATGAAACTGTTGACAGTTTCAAACTCCTCTACATCCATCATGATGTGGCCTATTGGTACAGTGACAGTTTCAAACTCTTCTACATCCATCATGATGTGGCCTATTGGTTCAATGGTAAGAATCTTTGCTTTCTTGATCGTGAGATGCAATCCATACCAAAGGCTGTATTCCTGGATTTTCTGTGCCAAGTACTTCAAGTCCTTTTCACTTGCAGCAAGCAAGTTGTGTCATCTGCATAACACAAGTTATTGATGAGTCTCCCTCCAATCCTAATGCCTCATTCCTCTTCATTGAGTCCAGCTTCTTGGATAATTTGAACAGCATATAGATTAATAGGTAGGCAGAGAGAATACAACCCTGATATACTCCCTTCTCAATTTAAAACCATGTAGTGTTTCATATATTATAATCACTAAATTGTTGTTGTTAGTGCCATCAAGTCATCTGTGACTCCTAGCAATCCTATCTACAATACCTCTAAAGCCTGCTCTATCCTGAGCCAGTCTCACTGACCTACCTAACCCCATTACCCCAGTTACCCCAATTCATCCAGGGCTTTCCTCTCCTGTGCTGTTCCACACTTCCACGCATGCTATCCTTCTCCAAGGACTAGATCCTTCTGATCAGGTGCCCAAAGTTCATGAAGTAGAGCTTCAAAATCTGCCTCCAAGGAGAAACTTGGTTTCATCCTTTATAAGAAAGATCTGGTTATTCTCTTAACGGTCCATGGTATATTTAATACTCTTCTCCAGCACCACAACACAAAGGCATTGATTCTTCTATCATCCTTAGTCACTGTTCAGCTCTCTGATGCATAGCAAGTAACTGCAAAGACCATGGCCTGGATCAGGCACACTTTATCTCTAGACTGACATCATTGCTCTTTAGCACTTTGGGGAGGTCTTTGACAACACACTTCCATAATTCAATTTGTGTTTTGATTTCCTAACTCCTGGAGGTTTGCATGCTGAAATTGTTAGCAACCTCAATCTCTTCTCCGTCTGTTGTGGTGCTGCTAATTGGCCCAGTGGTAAGAATCTTTGTCTTCTTAATGTTGAGCTTCAGTCTATAGTGAAGACTAAAGTCCTAGATCTTCAGCAAACATTTTGGGTCCCCCTCAGTTTCAGCATGTAAGGTTGTGTCATCTGCATAACACAGCTTATTGATGAATCTTCCTCCAGTCCTGACTGAAGAGTATGTAGAGAGAATGCATTCTTGATACACTCCTCTTGTTTTTGAACCATTCAGGGTTTCTTGTATTCTGACAACTATCTCTTGGTCCAATTATAGGTTTCCCATGAGCACAAGCAAGTGTTCTGGGATTTCCATTTTCCTCAAGGTTAGCCACAATTTGTTGTGATTCACACAGTCAAATGCCTTTGCATGTCAATGAAATACTGATAAGACATTCTTTTGGTACTCTTTGCTTTTTAGCTAAGATCCATCTCACATTCGCAATGATGTCTTTAGTGCCATAGCCTCTTCAAAACCAGCTTATATTTCTGGTTGTTATCTGTCAATGCACTGTCAAGTCATTTTAAAATAATCTTTAGCAGGATTTTGCTTACATATGATATTAGTAGGTGGGGTATACTTTAGGTCATACTTTGGCTTTTGTGGACTTGTTTTAATTGTATACAACTTCAACTTGAATTTGCACATGAGCAATGAAAAATCAGTTACTCAGTTGACCTTCTTATTCTGAGTCATGGTATTGGGTTTCATCATTGTTTCTCTCCACAGAAGGAATTAATTTGATTCCTGTATTCCATCTGGCTGACCAGGAAGCAGTCCTCCGAACAGTGAAGGAAAACATTGCATGATTCAAAATCTGGAAAGGAGGGTCTGAGGGATGCGTCCTGTTTCCTTACGTTTTCAAACTATATGCAGAACAGATTATCTGAGAGGCTGGGCTTTATGAGGAGGAATGTGGCTTCAGGATTGAAGGAAGACTCATCAACAACCTTCATTATGCAGATGATAAAACCTTGCTTGCTGAAACCAAAGAAGACCTAAAGCGCTTGCTGGAGAAGGTCAAGGACTGTAGTCTTCAATATGGATTGACATTCAACATCAAGAAGACAAAGATTCTCACGACTGGGCCAATTGGCAGCACCATGATAGATGGAGAAGAGATTGAAGCTGTCAAGAGTTACAGCTTGCTCTGCTCCATAATCAACACTCTTGGCACCAGCAGTCAGGAAGTCAAAAGAAGAATTGCATTTGATAAATATGCTGTTTAGGACCTTCCAGAGTATTGAGAAGCAATGATATCAGTCTAGAGACTAAGGTGTGCCTGATTCAGTCCATGGTCTTTACAATTACTTGTTATGTATCAGAGAGCTGGACAATGACTAAGGATGAATGACTAAGAATTGATGCCTTTATGTTGTGGAACTGGAGAAGAGTCTTGAACATACCATGGACTGCCAAGAAAACAAATAGGTCTGTCTTGGAGAGGGTGAAACCAAGATTTTTCTCGGAGGCTAGGATTTTGAAGCTCCCTCTTACATATTTTGGGCATGTGGCCAGGAGAACATCATGCTTGGAAGGGTGGAGGGGCAGTGCAGGAGAGGAAGACCTAGATCAGATGAATTGATATAGTGACTATGGCAATGGAGGTAGGTGTGTTGGAGTCAGTGAGACTGGATCAGGACAGGGCAGGCTTCAGAGCTGCTGTACACATGGTTGGTATGGGTCGCAGGTGGCTTAACAGCACGTAACAACAATTCCATCTGGCAAGGTACACATGTATATTGTTGTTGTTGTTATTTCATCAAATCTCCTGTGACTCGTAGCGACCCTATATACAACAACTCTGAACCCTGCCTTATCCTGAGCCAGTCTCACTGACACCAACACACCTAATCCCATTTGCCTCAATTATCATGCCAATCCATCTCATGTGGGGTGAGGTCTTCTTGTCCTGCTCAGTTTTTACTCTTCTGAGCATGATATCCTACTCCAAGGGTTGGTCCTTCCTGGCCATGTGCTCAAAGTTTGTGAGATGGAGCTTCAAAATCCTAGTCTTCAGAAATGTTGAGATTTAACCACTCAGCCAATACTGGAGAATAAACCTTTTATTATGCGCAGATCAAGAACGTCAGCTATTGCCAAACCATTCCAACCTCAAGGGGAAGCAAAGATTAGGTTTATATACAGAGATTGGGCATGGGGGTTACAATTGTGGTTAGCAGTTGAGATTGCTTCCCGTTCAGGAGTCGTTATTGTTTCTGACTTTTCATGGATGTCCAGGTCAGATAGATACAGGATGAAGTCAGGAGTCAGGGAGTAGTAACCAAGCTGGGTCAGCATGTACTGGGGAACATAAACCTTAGCAACACATATTATTGCCAACATCATTGAAGCATACAATTCTTAACATGGCTGTCAGACACAATAGCAAGGAGTTGGAAACAACCTTAGTGCCCATCAACAAATGAATGGATAGAGAAGATGTGGTATAGTCACACAATGGAATACTATGCTGCATTGAAAAGCAAGGAACTCATGCAATCTTATTCAAAATGGGTGACCCTGGAGGACATTATGCTGAGTGAAATATCTCAGTCACAAAAGGACAAATACTATATGGTGCCACTGTTGTAGAATGAGGCTGACATCAGGGTGGGGGTAAGACTAAGAAAAACTGGATAAGTTATGTTTACTGCATTGAAGCCGATGAGGGAGAGAATATTTTAAAGTAATATATTTTAGGGCATTACGATTATCATAAGAGTCCGGAATGAGAGTTGCAGAGTGGAGCATACTCGGGGTGGGGTTGGGGGTGGGGGTGTGCGTGTGGATTGTGTACCAATAAAGGAGGTTTTCTTTTGCTTTTCAAGGAGAGGAGCGAACTGGGGGTCGGGGGTTGGTGGGGGTACTGGGGAGAAAAGTGCAACAATGAATGAATGGAAGTCCAAAATATCTGTAGATGTTCATTAAAATTAATAAAAAAAAAGTAAAAAAAAAAAGGCTATCAGAACAAAATGGCTTCTCTGACGCTAACATATAATGTGGCTTCTCTAATGCTTTGTATTTAAGCTGTTACTACAGTTTCACCCTCTCCAAGACAAATCTACTTGTTCTCCTGGTTGTCCATTGTATGTTCAATACTCTTTGCCAGCACCACAAATCAAAGGCATCAATTCTTCTGTCATCCTTAATCATTGTCCAGTTCTCTGATGCATAGTAAATATTTGTAAAGACCATGGCCTGGATCAGGCACACCTTAGTCTCTAGACTGACATCATTGCTCCTCAGTACTCCAGACAGGTCCCTGACAACAGACTTAACCCAGTGCAATGTGTCTTTTGATTTGCTGCCTGCTGGCGCCAAGAGTGTTGATTTTGGAGACAAGTAAACTGAAATTGTTAACAACATCAATCTCTTCTCCATCCATCATGAAGCTGCCAATTGGCCTGGTGGTGAGAATCTTTGTCTTCTTGATGTTGAGCTTCAATCCCTATTGTGGACTTCATATGTGTAGACGATGTCTATGTTGTTGAAATAAGGTGAATGAGTTGCTGGTCTTAGTGTACGCAGCATGCAAACAGGATGGGGGTGGCAGTCTGACTGACACTAACTAACTCCACAAAGGGGAAAGGGGAAGGATGATCATTGAAGTCACCAACCAGTTCCTTCATTCAGATATGCCTGCAGGCTGCCCCGCCTTTTTTTTTTTATTAATTCATTCAACAGTCCCTCCCACAGGTTTCCAGTCTCCCACTTGTATACCACAGAGCACTGACTCATAACTGACCTTCCACTGGATTTTCAGAGGCAGTAAACTGCATACGAGATTACCCATCTTTCTGCAGTGGAGAGTCAAACCTTGTATCTTTGGGATTGCAGCACAGCTTCTTACCATAGGCTACCAGACTTCCTAATCTACTTGTTGTTAGGTTCCCTCAAGTCACATATGACTCATAGCCATCATATGAACAACAGATCTGAACTCTGTCCTATCCTGTGCCATCCTCACAATCTCTGACACACTCAAGCCCATTCCTGCAGTCACTGTGTGTTTTACTCATTGTCCAGCTCTCAGATGTATACCAAGTGATTGAAAAGCCCATGGCCTGAATCTGGCACACCTTATTCCTCAAACTAACATCATTGTTGTAATGGAGCGAGTCCCCAAAAAGATCACTGAGCCAATTAGCTGAATTAACAAAGTTTTATTTCGAGTTTGAACCCGGGCTCCTGCGTGCTGACATTGCAGCATCCACCCGAGAGCCCCGAATTGATGTCTGCCCCTCCTTTTATACCTCTGTTACTCCCCTGCCCAACCATACACGCCATGATTGACCATCCATAATAGTCTGGGTATTTGTCCACCTTCAATTGGCTAGCCATAGCTCAGGGTAACAGTTTGGAAACCTATTTGAATCTTATAGGTTACTTCAGATACAGGAATGCAGAAAACTCCTTGTGCTCTTACAGAAAAGAAGAATTCCACTTTATGGCAGTTGATCCATCAGGGTGGGATTTACCACAGGTGGGGGTTGTTTGTTTGTTAAAAAACCACTCAAGCAGGTGGGGTTAACTGTGCTTTACCAGAAACTGAGTTTCTGATAACTGGTCCTTTCAATTGTGCCTCAACAATTTGGAGCGGTCCTTAACTGCAGACTTGTTGTTGTTGATTGCTGCTGAGCTGAGCATGACTCATAGCGACCCTATGAACAAAAGGCCTGAAGCCTTTCTATAATTATCATCGTTTCTCCAAGTTCATATAGTTTCCAGAGGCACATGGTTTAGGAAATGGATGCCACTTAGCCAGCACAATATGTCTCTTGATTTCCTGACTACGGGTACCAAGGATGTTAATTGTGGATCTGAGTAGGATGAAGTTGTAGACAGTTTCAATCTTCTCTTCACCATGATGTTGCCCATAGGTCCAGTGGTAAGAATCTCCAGACTGTTCCACCAAGTGTATTGATAAATCACTGCAATGGTCTCATAAGCAATACTCAAGATTATGGGTTTATTTGGGAAGTAACATGTTACAATTCAGGTCAGAAGCACCCAGGTTACAATCAAAACACATGAGTTTGCTTTCACAGGGAGCATCCCTGTGACCTTTGTTCTTGTCTCCAGGCTTGGCCCTTGCTGTAATAGGGAAGTATCTGGACGTATCCTATCATATTGTATGCACAAGTCTTTTAGTTCCACCTACAAGGAATATTGTTACTAAGAACCTGTAGCTGACCCTCCAGCTGATTTTCAGTCAGTAAATCATTTGGGAGGAGACTGCCCTTCTTTCTTGAGGTGAAGCAGCAGGTGAGTTCCAACCACAGTAGGTGGGTTGTAACCATGTGCTTTTGATTGACTGTGTGATTCCTACCAGTAGGCTACCAGAGCTCCCTTCAAGGAATATTGGTTATTAAAATTTAACACCCTTAAGAGGCCATAACTGACATCCAAGCAGATATATTCACACCCATGTTTATTGCAGCTTTGTTCACAATAGCAAGGAGTTGGAAACA
>NW_006399829.1:10683747-10718559 GCF_000299155.1 Elephantulus edwardii
GAATGAATGGAAATCCAAAGTCTCTGTAAATTTTTACTGAAATTAATAATAAATTTAAATTTAAAAAAAAATTAACACATCAACCACTAGAGCCAAAGATGAAAAAACTGAAGGGTTGGGGTTGTTTTTTTTTACCACCTTTGGCAGCCTGAAATTGCTCAAACATGCAACCAAGATGCACTGGTAATTTAAGGCCCTGATAAATGTTAAATGACTGAATAACTAATAGTCTAAATCATGGACAAATTTTTTAATGCCTATTTTTGAAGGGGAAAAAAAAAACCCAACCAAATTCATATAACTAAGAAAAGCTTATAACAAGACCTGTTTACATAAAACATGTGTCCAGCACATCTTAACACTTAGGTCACAATGTAAACTGAGTACGTTATTGTGTCCTTGCAAATTGGGGACTTTATAACTCAGGATGGAATAAAAAATGCCATATTTTTTCAAGAGTACCTTATTTAAAAGTTTAAAGAAGTATTAAAACTAAAAGGTGACGTAAAAAATCCACAACTTTTTGGAAGAAAATCTTTAAAAATCTGTTTTTGTTCAGGGAGATCCTTTAAAAATCGTATTTTCAGACTCCTGGAGGATAACTGGATAAATCTCTTTTGGTTTTGGAGATATTTCTCAGGAAAATAAAAAATAATCTGTCGTTTTACTTTTTTCCTAATGAGGCAGAATGAGAAAAAGGAGCAAAAATATCAATTCTTAACGTTGGTGGACAGCTTTACCTTCTATGAAGTGCTTTCATATTATCTTTTCGGAGCTTCCTCTTTCTCCCTTGACTGAAACAACTCCGGAATTAGCATCCTCATCTCACAGATTAGGAAATTGAGATAACCAAATCATCAGGAATCAGGTCTAGGGAGTACCCTTTATTGAAAGATCCATGGCAGCAGAGCAGCGGGATGGCTGGTTACCTTAACTGTAGGACCGAGAACTCTTGCTCTTCTTGGTGGCTTGGTACCTCTGGTCAAGGAGACCAGGCTTGGGGACCACTAGGGAAGGGCGGGGCTACCACAACACCCCCTGATAGACACAGCCATTGACTCGCCAGCACGCCCCGCCCAGCCGCCCTGCGTCCAAATGAAGGGGCGGGCTCCGCAGGTCGGAGGGGCGGGGCATGCGGCGCTGATTGGCTCCCTAGCGGTTGGCCCGTCCCTCCCCGTCGCCTCCTCGCCGGCCGCCCCGCCCCTGCCGCGCTCCCTCATCGGGAGAGGCCGCGCGCTGGCCGTTCCAACACTGGCTGGCGGGAGGGGCTCGGGCAGTATTTCTCCTCCCTATCGGGCTCCATCCTTAAAGCACGAACGCGGATGCCCCGCCTGCTGGAGAGCACTCTTGGATCTGGACAGCGGACAGCCCAGACAGTCGAAGCCGACCTGGGACGGCCTGTGGCGGCGAAACAGTACTGGCGACTCGGCCCGGACCCATTAGTTACGGGGTGTTACGCGAGGAGGGGGATCCCCGGCGCCATTGCTGGAGGTCATAACGCTGCCAGTTCCCAGTCCACCTCTCCGCTCTCCCCTGACTGGGAGGAGCCGTAGCTCGGGAGTCCTCGTCCACCTTTGACCCGAACTCGTGAATCAGAGCCTCGCCGCCTGCCTGCAGCTCTTCGGCTCCGGGCAGTCCCGCCGAGACCATGTTTGACAAGACGCGGCTGCCGTACGTGGCCCTCGATGTCCTCTGCTTGTTGCTGGGTACGTACGCGCCGCCTGCCTGCTGCCTGGCGGCGCCGCCGGGCCTGAGGGGTGTGCGCGCTAGGGCTTGGGCGGGGAGCGCATCCTGCGAATGCGTGTGTCTGCAGTGGGGCTTGCGAGGGGCCCCCGGACGGCGCAGGGGTTGTGCCTGAGCCACGCGCCTCTGACGGGTGGAATGCGGGCGGGTGGCTTCAGCAGCAGGGTGTCTCCGCTTTGTAGCTGCACTCCTGCTCCTTCGTGCCCGCCGCTGCCCTGTCTGCTGCCCGCTGTTGCGCTGAGCCCAGTCCCGCTTGAACGCTGCTCGCGCCTGTGCGCTCATCTGCTCTGTTTCCGCCCCCAACCACTCCCTGCAGAGTAGGGTGGGATTGCTCCCCTTTCCACCGTGCGGAGAAGCCTGGTCAGGGACTCCTGAGGTTCAGCAGCGAGGCTTGATGCTCTGGAGGTTCTCGGAACAGGCGCCAGTGCATGGTTTACCTTACTTGTAAGAAGCAGTTTAATTTTTCGGCCATAAAAGGTTTGAACCTTTCTAATTAGAAGGTGTTACTAGGTTGTAAATTGTCAGGTTGCAAATGGCGTGAGGATGCCAAGTTTTTTTATTCTTTAAGTCTTAAGTTATTTTTTTTTTTTTTTGCCAGTGGAGAGATGCCCCCGGTTGATGTGATGCTATCTCTTGATCTTCGCTGACCTCGCCTTAGTGTAGCTTTCCACTGGTGCCATCTTGCGCACCAAGCAGTAGAAGTCTTTGCGGCAGATTTGGCGTTGACTTACCCATGGAGGAAGCCAGCTAAGGGCTTCTGGTTGCAGTTAGTCCCTTCTTTGAAGTCGTCTGAATAAGAGGAGAGGTGTTGGAAGGGATATATTTCACCTTTTTATATAGATCACCTGCAAGGCAGTTATGCACTATTTCTGTTTTATAGGAAAGACAAAACCAATATCTAATTGTGTGTGGTCCTGAAGAAAGTGCAGCCAGCGTGCTCCTTGGAGGCGAGGATGAGGAAGCTTTCTCTCGCACTCTTTGGAAAGGACTGTCATGCTTGGGAAGGTGGAGGGTCAGTGAAGGAGGAAGACCCTCCATGAGATGGGTTGACACAGTGACTGTGGTAATGGGCCGCAGCTATTATGTGTGTTAGAGGTGATGAGAATGGCACAGGATGGGCTGCAGCTATTATATGAGTTAGAGGTGAAGAGGATGGCACAAGATAGGGGAGGGTTCAGATCTGTTGTTCATAGGGACGCTGTGAATCAACTAGAAGACTTAACAACTCATGTCTGGGAGAACTCTTGGTGGCACTCTCATCCCTCAGGCAGTTCACTTCACCATCTGCTCTGGGGCAGAAAGAGGAAGAGGAGTCCTCTTGAGAGATTTACTGCCTCTGAAAACCTGGAGGGTCAACCATGAGTTAATTCTGACACAATGGCACAGACTTTGACAGCTCATGATTAGGACTTTCTGGGAAGTAAAAATGGTTATGTATTGGATTATTAACCAAAAGGTTGGCAGTTCAAATCCACTCATAGGTTCTTTGAAAGACACACATGGCTGTTTGCTTCTGAAAAGATCAGAGCCTTGAAAACCCTGTGATGCAGTTTTGCTCTGCACAGGCGGAAGGCAGTGAGTCCAAACGAATTAAACTGAAACAAAGGAACAACATATATTATAGATTGCATGAAGCAGTAGAAGTCTTTGCAGCAGATTTGGGGTTAAGTAATTGTAGTAGCATTGTTGAGTTATCCAGGTTGGGGATCTATGTCTTTAGCATCCTAGTTTCAAGTCTACATAATGGCTTCTCAATGCCAGGTTTTAATTTGTAGTTCTTCCGTGTTCCTAGGAGTTCCTAGTGGTGCAGTAGTTAAGCATCTGCTAGCAGAACAATTGGTAGTTCAGAGACATCAATCTTTCTTGGAGGAAGTATGTAGCTGATGATTTCACTAAGTTTTACAGCCTTTGGGATACGATGGGGCAGTTCTGTTCTGCTCTGTTTAATGACAAACAATTAAACCAAACCCAGTATCAGAGTAGCTTCAGTGGCTTCTGACTCCAGTGACCCTTGAGTTTCCAAAGCTCTTTGTGGGAAGAGACAGTTTTATGTTTTGGTTTTAATTCATGAATAATAAAAGACCTTATCTACATTATAGATTTTTACAGCTTTTTGTTTTCAATACTGTGGAACTTGTAACATTTACAAAATGGCCCTGTAGAGAAGTAAGAGAACTTTAGTGCTGTGTTGACCTGACAGTTACAGGATATATGGTAATGTTCAAAACCATAAAATTGTATTTAAGATTTTTTAAATCCTTAATAGTTTTTAAAAAAAAGCTTGCTCTGGTCAGTTTTGCTTCAAATATTTTTTTAAAAATTATTTTTTTGTGTGTGTGTATGTGTCCCAACAAATTGGATCTGACTGTTACAGGAGGACATTGTGCTTCCTTTTAAAGCAGAGAATCTGGTGAATTAGAACCTTGTGCCTCTGGTGTTGCAGTGCAGCTTCTTGCCACTAGGTCACCAGAGCTCCAGCCTCAAATATGTTTTAGAGAAGTGAAAATGATGTTTGATATATTTGAGACATAGATTATATGTTTTCATGCTACTGGAGTTTCTTTCAGAGTCATTCAATATATTGTCAAGGATAAGCCCAAAATTTCCTTTTCCATAAATCATGAAATACTGACTTTATCTTGCATAGATAACACACTTGCATAGATATATAAATGACATTCCATTCAATTATGTTCATCTTCATCATACAAACAACACAGTGAAGGAGAACAGTGGTATATGTGATACTAAAGTTTCTCCTTTTGGATTTTGGAAGATACATGTCTTTCTAAGGGTCATGTTAAACTTGCATTTTATTTGGTTTATTGGCAGCAGGAGATTGGCAGCTTAAAATCATAGTAGCTCAAAGTGAGGTATCAACTAGGCATTAAATATTTTCTTTTGCTTTGGAGAATCTACAGGTAAGAGTAGATTATACCGACAAAAAGATGATTCAGCACTTTATATAAGTACAGGGTTATGTGAAAGTGATTCATAATTATAACCTGAATGTGCTGCAGGTTCTGTTAATAACCACCCAACATTATACAGCATATCCACTTTAATATGACTGTGTTACATGGCTGTGCTACACAGCAAATGTATAATTTTGTAGACTGTAATGTTTGAAAGTTCGTATGAGCATTAAACATTCTGTGTGTGTGTGTGTGTGTGTGTATTTGTACCGCAAGCCATCTTTATCATTATTGTGCATTAATTATATAATATTATGTTGAAATTATTACTTACAATGAAACTTCTTGAAAGAAGAAAGGTAATTTTCAGAGATCAATGCATTGATTCTTACTAAAATGGCACCTAGCCTTCCCACTTTCTCTAGTTCTTTTAGTGATGGGTTCTTCCATTGTAGAAAGGACTATAAATAACTTTTTTTAAAATTTTTATTTTATTTTATTATTTTTGTGTGAGTGTACCATCAAATCAGATCTGAGTGGTACAGGAAAAGATTGTCCCTCCTTCCCCCGCAGAGCATCTGGTGGATTTGAACCGTGCACCTCTGGGATTGTAGTTGCAGCTCCTTACCACTAGGCCACCAGAGCTCCCCTTATAAATAACTTTTGAACACACAAGAAAACTTGTTCAAAAGAGAATGACAGTGGACTGTTTTTTGTTCTGTTTTTAATCCTAGTTGAAAGTGGCTAGGTATTTGCACGGTTAAACTTTTTTTTTCCTTTTTTTTTTATTATTTTTTTGTGTGTGTACTGTCAAATTAGATCTGTCTGGTACAGGAGGAGATTGTCTCTCCTTCTGCAGCAGAGCATCTGGTGGATTTGAACCACGCACTTCTGGGATTGCAGTGCAGCTTCTTGCCACTAGGCCACCAGAGCTCGCCCACAGTTAAACTTCTTAGTGTTTCATTCTTGAGAGGCATTTTAGATTTTGTGGCATTGTTGTTGTTAGGTGCCGTCGAGTTGTAGATGACTCATAGCGACCCAATGAACGAAAGGCCTGAGCACTGTTCATAGAGTTTCTGGAGGCAAGCCATTTCAGAAGTGGATGCCGCTCCTACTTTCAAGCTTATTTTAACCAGGGAGCTCCACAAAGCACTGTCCACCATGGGTGACCATTATCACATTTGATACATCAGTGTCACAGTGTTTAGCATCACAGCAACCATGAGTTACCTCTGTACAGCAATGCACAGGCCAGTGCTATACCATCTAGAAGAATGTTTGACAAAGAAGCAATTTGAACCAGGCCTGAGTGTCGCAAATTAAAATCACCCATTTGTGGCATTAGGCTACCAACAAATGAACACTGATTTGTTTAATTGTTCTGTTTTTTGTTGTTAGATGCTAACAAGTCTACTATGACTCAGAGCAACAATGAATCTGATTCTCATTCTGTGTCATCCTCATCATCTCTGATAGACTTGTTACAATCACTGTGTCAGTCCATCTTGTTGAGGGTTTTTCTCTCTTGGGCTGACACTTTTACCTTTCCAATCTGATTTCTTTTTCTAAGGACTGGCCACTCCTAAAAACATACCCAAAGTATATGAGATGGAGTTTCCCCATCCTTATTTCTATTGCAGGCCAGCACTGTCTCATGTGCCTTATAGGTCCTAGGGGCACAAGATAAAGAAAATTCCTGCCTTAAAGGAGCTCAGGGTCTAATAAAAGAGAAGTAAATAAATAAGCAATTACAGTACAGCATGATAAGTACAATAATAGAGGGATGGAATAAGTGCCCTTTCAGTACAGAGAAGGATGTTATCTTTGATCTGCTCCACTACAGAAAAAAATAGATTGTTTACATTTAGAGTTAAAGAGATGTTGAAAGTTAGCATTTGTGGATATTGTTTTTGAAATTAGTATATATTTAAAAATTTATATAGAGCACTAGAAATCCATACGAGTATATATGGCTCCTTTGTAGGCAACCCCATAATGTCCAGTAGATTTGGATTGAACTGGCAAAGTTTTCTATTAATGGAACAGGCAAAACCTCCATATTTTGCTGTGTCATAATTTTTGGAATGTGCTGTGCTGCATATTCTCTGCCCCCACATGTTTTCTCACTACATTTCACCTGTTTTGTTCCGAGAGACAGCTTCTACATTAACTGAGACCTTGTTCTCTGGTTTCTGGTTGGCTTTGGGTAATGGGCAGGAAGTTCTGGTGGTTTAGTCCCAGTGGGGTTGTGCTGCTAACCCAGAGGCCACACTACCCTGGCAGTAAATCCACTAGCAGCTTCAAGGGAGAAAGGCGGGCAATCTCCTCCCATGCAATCTCCAGTCTTGGAAACCTCAAGGAGGGTCAGCTGTGAAATAAATTTTGATTCAGTGACAGTGAATTTGAGTTGAGTTAGCTTATGGAACCTCCACAGGAGGCCTTCAAGAATCTATTCCCTTGAGTGGACTTTGTTTTGAAAGGGACCTTATCTATTACTACTTTCCTGGCCCTTTTAAACCTAGGAGTGGTAACAGCTTCCTGATATTGTGAGTCTAGTGATATTCCGCTATCCCTTGCTGCTTTCTGCAACCTTCCCCATGCCTTTGAAAATGGTCCTTTCACTAAACTCAGTATTTCACTGGAGTGTGCATCTGTTCATTCGCAGGACTCTGACTGTTGCATACACATCTATGTCCAAAACAGATTCATTTCCTGTTCTGTACTAGATGCCATGGTTGCCGCCCTTAGAAGCACAAGCACCAGAAGTCCATGGGACTTAAAATTTGCTTTCTTGGGAAGGAGGATCATGGATCCCTCAGTATGTTTCCTTCATGGTGTTACCATTATGTCAAATCCAAGTCAGTGGGTGTCTATTGAAACATTGGCAGCAAATATTAGGTGGTTGTGGTATCTGTTACAATCGACACCCACTGACTTGGATTTGACATAATGGTAACACCATGAAGGAAACATCTCAGGACCGTGATACTGTCATCATTCTACCTGTTGAGTATTGTCCCCGAGGACCAATCCCTTTTCTGATTCCAGCCTATGCCTCTTCTACAAGAGAGTGGGAAAGAAGGCAAGTTAATCTGAAACATTCTTACTGGCCAAATAGCTTTCCGTGTTTTGTACTGTTTTCTCTCCACATTTATTTATTCACCACTCATGCAACAAATATTAGTTGAATACCCAGTAGGTGCTAGGGATTGCATTAAGTACTGAAGATACAATTAATAAGACAATCTCCACCTTGACTCTTTTTAGTATACTTTGACCATTTTAGTATACATTGATTTCTATTTTAGAAGTGAAAAACTAATTTATAAACTTTTTGTTCAAAATGTATTTGATTTCTTTCTTTTATGTAATCTTTTTCTTTTTTTCACTAGCAACAGAGCAGGAAGGAAACTCAAAAAATGATCAAAAATTTGTCAAGCTGGCATATTCTTGAGGGAAACTGGAGTCCTGGGTTTTAAGGCTTCTTCCATTAAATGGGCAGCTTGGAGCAAAAGCAGAGACATAGAGGAAATTGCTACCACTTGGCTCTAGTTGGTTTTATACACTCAGGTTTTAACTTAAATTTATATTGCTTGGAATAGAGTATAGAAATGTTCAGAGAATTTTCTCTTTGTAGATTTTGTGAAATGTAAATTCTTCCTTTATATTCTTTTTGAATTAGTCCTTTTGGGAATTAACAGACATGCTATGAATCTTTATTGATCTCTTCCGCTTTTAGTCCGTTTTGGCAGAGCTCTACCAAAGCTTTCTGTGTGTTACTTAGCTTGGGAACATTATTCCGATTCTTTTGGATAGGAACTTGAAGTTTAAGTTGTTAATGTTTACCCTATTTAATAAGGAGAGAAGTTGGCAGAAATAACTATACTCCTAGATTTTAAGTGGACGAGTTAAGGTACAGCTTTGGTTTTTATAGATGGAAGCACAGAATGTTAACTGTCTGCTTGCACCGAATATTCAGTTCAGCATATTGGAATGGAACTACACAGTCTGTACAATGAGCTACTTAAGGATTATATAAATACCCTGTCTTCTCTTTTATCCTCATTTTCTTTTGAAAAAAAACCCCAAAACCCAAACAGCTATCATCCACGTATTGAGAATGGTGGTTTCAGATAATTCTTGTCTTTCTCTCCACAGATCTTCTTTTTTAAAAAATTATTACCTTTAACCCTGTTTCTTCAGGCTTTCTTTCCTCCCCTTGCCCTTCTGCTGGGTTCAGGTAACTCAGGCAGAGTTGTTTCGTTGATTGAAAATGTTCTAAAGTTGAGAATGATTTGTTCTTTTTGTAATTTATGCTGTTTTCCTGTAACAGGAATAACAGCATAATTTTGAGTAACAGCATAATTTAGTGATAGACTCAGAAACTGGAATTGGCTAGGTTTAAATTACTAGCTCTGTGACTCAGGCAAGCTTCCTATTATTTCTTCAGTTGTATGGTAATGAAAGGACCAACTCAGGTGCTCGCTTTGGCAGCACATATATTAAAATTGGAACGATGCAGTGATTTGGAAGCAGGAGTGGCATCCATTTCCTAAACAACATGCCTCCGGAAACTATGAGCTTTGATAAATGTCGATAGTTTCAGAAAGACTTCAGGTTCCTTTTGTTCATATGGTCGCTATGAGTTGTGCTCAACTCAAAGGCAATCAACAGCTACCGATTAGCATGGCTTCTGCATGAGGGTGACACCCAAATTCGTGTTAAAAAAACAAAACATAACTTAAGTGAGTCAGAATATATAAAGTGTGTGGAGCAGCACCTTACCATTAATAACCATGATATACCAAAGTAATTTTCTGTAAATCTACCACCTCTAACATCATAATTCTATTAGAAATAATACCACCTAATCCTATTTATGTCAGCTCAGGTCATCTAGTGGGTAAAAAAAGAATGTGCTGACAACCCGAAGTGGAGTGGTTCAAATTCACTATCTGTTCTGAGGGAGAAAGATGTACAGTCTTCGCTCGTGTGATTTATAGCTCTGAAAACCTACTGGAGAGCCAAGTAGGAGTCTGTTAGGACCCAATGGCACAACAATAACTTTGCGTGTGCTCTGGTTACATAGTCCTTAAGAAGTTACACTGCTAATCCATATGTGGAGTACCTCAGGTGGTTAGCGTCTGCCAGCATCTCTACAGGAGAAGGATGGACAGTCTCTTCCTGTGCAGTTTATGTCTTCTGAGAAGCAGCTGGAGCATCAGCTAGGAGTCAATTACAACTCAATGGCAAGAGTGTATGTTCTATGTTTTTAAAATTTTGTTTAGGAACAAACTCTAAAATGTTTCTTATGCGTGTTCATGAATGTTTTAAAGCTTACAGAGCACCTTGAAATATTAGTGTTTTACCACTGATGCTTAAACCCCATAAACATAATCTCCACGTTGCAGTCATCCCAGACATAGTGGAAATTGATCTGAGTAGGTCTGTGGGGGAAAGGAATTAAACAGTTGGGGAAATTGTGCCTTTGCACAATGATGAATTTTAAATATCAAGTTAATGCAGAAAACAATTTAACTGTACACTAGTCACTTTCACTCCTTAGTCACTTTCACTCCTTTAACTGTCCGAGCCTTATGTAGGGTCTGAGGGAGAAAGATGGGCCATCTTCTCCCAAGAGATTTGTAGCCTCTGAAAAGCCTCTGGAGGGTCAGCCGTGGGTCAATTCAGACTCAGGAGAAATGAATTGAATTAGGTATGGTCATTCTTCTTGTAAAAAAAATAGAGCTCACAGTACTTCTGAGTGACTCTTCATTGCACCTGCTCACTTCTATAAGTAATGATTAAATTCCCTGCAGTAGTTATGTGGTTAGCAAAGAAAACTGTTGTGTATACCGTTCTATAACAAATTATCAACATTACTAAGAGTAAGAGTTTCGAACATTTTATTGTGCTCATGAGAAACCAGAACACAGATGAAGAGGTAGTCTTTGGAAAAGAGCAAGAAGATACTGTGTGTTTTAGAATCAAGGAAAATGTATGTCAGTGTTGCATTCTTTCATTGTGTTTTATGAACTCTATATGTTGAGCTATTAATCTAAGAAGCTGTATTGTGTGAAAGCAATTGAAGCATCAGAATTAGAGAAAGACAGTAACCTGTGATATCTTGATGACACAGCTTTGCTTGCTGAATGTGAAGAGCATTGGACTCTTAGACTATAATCTTACAGATGGATTACATGTTTACATAAAGAGTACAAAAAATTCTTCACAACTGGATCAGTAAACATCATGGCAAATGGGGAAAAAATTGCTCTTGCCAAAAATTTCATTTTACTTGGATGCACAATCAACCTTCATGGAATCAGCAGTCAGGAAATCAAATGCTGTATTGGGCAAATAAACTACAAAAGACCTCTTCCAATTGTAAAAAAAACCCAAGATGTCATCGTGAGGATTAAGATAACATCTGGTCCATGCCATGATATGTTTAATAGCTTTGTATGCACATGAAAACAGTACAGTGACAAAAAAGACCAAAGACTTGATGCTTTAAAATTAAGGTGTCTGAAAAAAAACCCCATTGACTGTGCAGTTAATGTATTGCCAGTTGTTATGTTCTGTTGAGTCAATTACTACTCATAGCAAACCTATACAAATAGCTCTGAGTGTTGCTCTTCTGAACCAATCTCACTGTCTCTGACAAACCTACCCTCATTACCCCAGTTATTTTGTCACGTCATCTCATCTCATCTCATCCGGAGTCTTGTGCTGTCCCTTGACTGTTGTAAGCATGATGTCCTTCTCCAAAGACGCCCTCCTGGCCACATGTCCAAAAATATGTGAAATAGAACTTTAGAATCCTTGCCTTCAAGGAGCAATTTGGTTTTACCCTCTCAAGGACAGATCTGTTATTTCTCTTACAGTCTATGGTATGTTCAGTATTCTTCTCCAGCACCACAACTCAAAGGTATCAATTCTTCTGTCATCCTTGATCATTGTCTAGCTCACTGACGCACAGCAAGTAACTGTGGAGACCATGGTCTTGATCAGGTACACCTTAGTCTCTAGACTGACATCATTGCTCTCCTTCATTCTGGAGAAGTCCCTGAGAGCAAATTTTCCTAATGCAATTCCTCTTTTTTTTTTTGGTCTTTTGTTTCTTGACAACCACCAGAAAAAAATCATTTAATGAAATAAAGGGTTTCTTTGTTCTTTTTTCTTTTTTTATAACACTTGAAAGTATAAAATGCTACATTTCCAAAAAATATATATATTTGTTTTCTGCACCAGCACCCTTGTATAGTAAAAGTATCTACTGTTGTTCATTTGCTTCAATGCACTACACTTTATCTACAATTTCATTACATGTACACAGCAAATAGGCAAGCATGGCTTTTACATCCTTAATGATTTTTTTTTTTCTATACAGGGAGGTTTCCAAAAGAGATTTGAACAGTTTGCCCAGTAATGTGACACATTATGCACGGACCTTGTTCTCATACAACTTTTTTTTTTTTTAAGGAGGTGTAAAACAAAAGTTTCAGTAATTTTAACTCAGAGATTTACTTCTGCAATTCCTCTTTTGATTCCCCAACTGCTGCTGGTGCCAAGAGTGTTGACTGTGGAGCTGAGCAAGCTGACATTGTTAACAATCTCAGTCTCTTCATGTATCGTGATGCTGCCAATTGGCCCAGTGGTGAGAATCTTCATTTTCTTGATGTTGAGCTTCAATCTAGATTGCAAACTACAGTCTTTGACCCTCTACATCAAATGCTTCAGGGCTTTCTATCCATTTTGAGAAATATTAATTTAAATTTTTGATATTGTGACCCAACATAAAGATTGTTTTAAGTATTTTGTATCATTTTTTCATTTGTTTATTTCTTGAGTATCCATTATGTCCTTAATAGATTTCTGGGAATTGGAAATAGCAAGGTTGAAGGATAGATGTATTAATATAATTAGATAATTACAGATGTTTGTAAATGCCATGAGAGATCCCAAACGGGTTAATATGAGAGACGTTTTGGTGAGGCAATCTCAAGAAGCTTTCTCTACACTTTTGGTGTCATTTGTTTATTATACTTTGTGTATTTCTGGGTCTCCATCAGTTTCTTAAATGATGTTGTTCCATTTTACTCTTTTCAGTTGGTGTTTGAAGTACTGCTTTGTCTTCTTTTTTTAAAACTATTTTTTGTTTTCTTGCCTCTTTAGTGAAGAGAGTCTAGACTGCATCTTTCTGGACTGCTCTCATCCAGAGGGAGTGCTGGTGGCCTAGCGATAAGGAGCTGCGTGCGCTGCCCCAAAGATGTGTGGTTTGAATCCACCAGTTGCTTTGTGGGAGAAAGATGGGCAGTTTCCTCCCGTGTGATTTTTTTTACCTCTGAAAACCCACTGGTGGGTCAGCTCCGACTCTAGGTCATACAACAACAATATTATGTTTAGGGAGCTCTGGTGGCCTAGTATGTCAGGAGTTGAGCCGGATAGGGATTTGAGCTGCCAACCCAAAGCCATGCAGTTCATATCCATCAGCCACTTCTTTTTTGTGACACTTTATTTTATCTTGTTGTTGTTGTTGAGTGCCGTTGAATCAGAGCCGACTGGTACAGGAGGAGACTGCCCATCCTTTTCCAGCAGAGCATCTGGAGGATTCAAACTTTGTGCCTTTGGGATTGCAGCACAGCATCTTGCCATTAGGCCACCAGAGCTCCCTTCCATCCGCTACTTCTTGGGAAAAAGACATTCTCCTCCTGTGTGATTCAGAGAACCCACTGGATGGTCAGTTATGGGTAGATTCTTGATAGTACAGCACAACAGCATATATTTTAGAAGCAATAGTGGTGCAGTGGTTAAAAGTGTTTGTCTGATAACTGTAAGATTGATGTTTTGAAATCACCTGCTACTCTGCAGGAGAAAACTGTGACAATCTGTTTCCATGAAGATTTATAGTTCGATGAACCTGGGTTCATCGAAAAACTCTAATTGGTAATTCTACTCTTCCCAGTATGAGTAGGGTAGTTCCTCTTTGCCTTCCTGTGAGTCAGAACTAACTTGACAGCAATGTGTCATATATTTCATGACTATCATAACTTTGTTTGACTGTGATTGGGTTTCAGGAGTTAATTTCTGCTTAACATATTTTGAGCATATATTTTCATCTCTAAAGAGTTGTTGTTATGTGCCATCGAGTTGCCTGTAACTTATAGTGACTCTATGTACAACAGCACTGAACCCTGCTCTGTCCTGAGCCAGTCTCACTGACTCCGACACACCAACCTCCATTGCCCCAGTTACTGTAACAATCCATCTCATCTGGGGTCTTCCTCTCCTATGCTATCCTTCTATCCTATTAAGCATGATGTCCTTCTCCAAGGCTTGGTGTCTCCTGACCACATGCCCAAAGTATGTGAGACAGAGCTTCATAATCCTAGCCTCCAAGGAGAAACTTGGTTTTACCCTCTCCAAGACATACCTTTTTTTTTTTTTCAAGACTCATTTCCAGCACCACAACGCAAAGGCATCAATTCTTCTTCTCTCATCCTTAGTCATTGTTTAACTCTCTTATGTGTAGCAAGTGATTGCAAAGACCATGGCCTGGATCTGGTGCCCCTTAGTCTCTAGACTGATATTACTGCTTCTCAGTATTCTGGAGAGGTCCCTAAGAGCAGATTTTCCAAATGCAATTTGTCTTTTGATTTCCTGACTGCTAGTGCTAGAGTGTTGATTGTGGATCTCTTCTCCATTTATTATGGTGCTGCTAATTGTCCCAGTGGAGAGAATCTTTATCTTCTTGATGTTGAGCTTCAATCCATATTGAAGACTACGTAGTCTTTGACCTTCTGCAGCAAGCACTTCAGGTCCTCTTCAGTTTCAGGACGCAAGGTTGTGTTATCTGTATAACATAGGTTGTTGATGAGTCTTCCTCTAATACTGATGCCACTTTCCTCCTCATAAAACCCAGCATCTTGAGTGATTTGTTCTGCATATAAATTGAAAAGTATGGAAACAAGACACATCCCTGACACATTCCTTTCCTGATTTTGAACCATGCAGTATTTCCTTGCTCTGCTTTTGAGGACTGGTTCAAGTATAGGTTTCACATGAGCACAATCAAGTGTTCTGGGACTCCCATTTTCCTCAATGTTAGCCACAATTTGTTGTGATCCACACAGTCAAATGTCTTTGCACAGTCATTGAAACACAGATAGACATTGTTCTGGGGCTCTTTGCTTTCTTTCAGGATCCATCAGACATTGGTGATAATGTCTCTAGTGCCACAACCTCCTCTATACCCAGCTTGTATTTCTGGTAGCTTTTGGATAATCTTCAGCGGTATTTTGCTTGTGTGTGTGATATTAGTGATATTATTCATCTCTAAAGTAGGCATTTGAATTTTTCATAATTTAGACTCCTAATAGTGAAGAGTTTGTAATGAAGATATATCATACGGAGGATATTGCTAGCCAGTTTACCTTTTGAGTAACATGCAACAACCTTTTGCTACAGAAAGCATTGTTATAAACATTCCTTCCAAGTCTTCACAGAGAAGGAAGACCTTTTTCCTTCCCCTGTATATCACGGAAATCATGTGTACTGAGTTCAGTAGAATTGTAGTTTAGTCTTCAGTGTCATTGCTTGGAAATGTTTCCTGAATCTGTTTCAGGGTGGAGTGTCCAGGAAAATGACAAATAGGAAGTGTGTAGCGGATGAGCCTGTCAGTTAATTGGCAGCTTGTTAGCCAGTTTCTGCTTTGCCTTTGGTTCATTTTCATCAGCAGCAAAACATGATTTGCCTTTGGAGGTGGCAGAGACATAATTGAGAAGAGGAGGGAATCATTTGAAAACCTAAAACCTTATTATTACATACCTAGGCTATGCCTTTGTTCTTGCTGTTATGTGCCGTTAAATTGTCCGTGACTCATAGCGACCATCTTAACAACAGCTCTGAAGCTTGCCCTATCCTGAGCTGGTCTTAATGACTCTAATGCACCTACCCCAGTAACTGTCTCAATCCGTCTCATCTGAGGTCTTCCTCTCCTGAGCTGCTGCTCCACCCTTCCAAGCTTGATGTCCTTCTCTAAGGACTGGTCCCTCCTGGTCACATGCCCAAAGTATGTGAGACAGAGCTTCAAAAATCCTTGCCTTGAAGAAGAAACTTGGTTTCACCCTCTCCAACACAGACATATTATTTTCTTGGCAGCCCATGTTATATTCAAGACTTTTTTCCAGCACCGCAGCTCAAAGACATCAATTCTTCTTCTGTCATCCTTAGTCATTGTCCAGCTGTCTGATGCATAGTACATAATTGCCAAGACCATGGCCTGGGTCAGGTGCACCTTACTCTTTAGGCTGATGTTGATTCACAGTATGCCTTTAGCAAATACTTTATGTAACTTCATGTAAGCATCACAAAATTCTGTGAAATAATCTGTTTTTAGTCTCATTTTTTTGTTACAATGCTGGAGACACAAGAATGAATGGAAAAATAAAACTCATGGATCTCAAGTAATGTTTGCTTACCTTGGAAAGCAGACTCATTAAATAATAGCAACACTATATCATAAGCTACTGAGTATCTGATACATCTTGAGTACTGAGATTGCTGAGAATTAGTAGCACAGGTCCTTCAGGAAGGTACACAGAGCCTTGAAAAGGGTGGCAGAGTTTGAATTCTAGCTCTACCTATTACTGTGTGACTTTGGATAGGTCACTTGAACTCTGAGTTTCCTCATCAATGAGGAAAAAAGATGATGCTAATAGTGCTTTCCTCATTCTTCTGTGAAATTAGATGAGATAATGTTTATTTAGCACAGCCCTGACATTCGGTTGATACTCATATGCTTTTGCTGTTGTCATCTTAATTATAATTTTGAGGCTAATAAACTCATTTGACACCATTGTCCATCAGTTTGTTATTTAAATTTGTTTTCATGTTCTAGTGATTTTTTTTAAGACATAAGTATAGCCTTCAATATAGATCACATCTCAGTATCAAGAACACAGAAATCCTCACCCACAGGCAAAGGCAACATCATAATAGATGGAGAAGAGAGAGAAATTGTCAAAAATTTCATCTTTCTTGGATCCACAGTCAACACCTTTGATACCAGCAGCCAGGAAATCAAGAGATGTATTGAGTTGGGAAAGTCTTTTGTCAGGGATTTCTCCCTGACGAGTGATGATGTCAGTTTGAAGACTCAGATGCATCTGATCCAAGCCATAGTCTTTTCAGGTACTTTTAATGCAGCTGAAAGTTGACAGTGAGTAAAGATGACAGAAAAAGAATCAATGCCTTTTAAGTTTTGGTGTTGGAGTAGAATACTGAATATCCCATGGACTGCCAAAAGGACAAACACATATATCCTGGAAAAGGTGTTCCTTGGAGGCAATTACAGTTAGACTGTCTTACATACTTAGGGAATGCTGTTAGGAGGGGCTAGTACTTGAAAAAGGACATCATGCTTGGAAAGGTGGAGGGTCATTGGAAGAACAGAAGACCTTCAAAGGGAAGGACTTACACAGTGACTGTAATGGTGGACTTGTCACAGGTGATCAGGATGGCACAGGTAGGGCAGGGTTCATATCCATCGTTCATAGCATTGCTTGGAGTCATAGTCCACTCAGCAGCACTTAACAACAAAAACAAAGGCACAGTTTAACCACAATGGAAAGAGAGCCTGGGTTGTATTTCAGTTTCTGGTGCTTAGATCAGTATTGAAAATCTTTTGGTTGCTTCTATTCTGTCTTTCTGTAATCAGATATCCCAGATCTTTTGATTATTCTGCTGGTGAGCATTATCTCACAGCTCATAGCCAAAAGACCCAAATGAATATTCATATTAGAGAATAGTAAACTAGAAATGCAAAGAAGCAAATGTATAATGTGGAAATGGCATGATTCTGATGGTTTTAACTTGATAAACAACTTCTAAACTACGTAAATTTTGTTTTATAAATAATGTCTAGTAAAGAGCTTATAGCTTGAAGAACATACTAATTCTCCTCATAATTTCTTTTAGTCGATTAAAAATTTATCCTTTCTTCTTTCCATAGAGTTTAAGGAATAGATGTGCATAGTGGTCACATATCTTCAGTTCTGGGGTTGTCATAGCTCATTGGTGGGGAGTTTGATTTTTGGTTTAGAGAAGGAATAGCAACCTTGAAGAGACAGTTTAAAAAAGAAGACTAATAATTGGAATTAAATTATATTTTTAAAGTATTTTTTTTCTTAAAAAATTATTCAGAAAAACAATGTTTTCAGTGTGTTTTGCAAAATATGGCCTAATATAATGATGGCAGAGGCATGTGACATTGGTTGCATTTTACTTTTTCCCAAAGGACATAGGTAAGAAAAAGAAACTTCCGGTGTGCTACTTCCAGATACTGCTTTGGTCTGACCCAATGTCCTCATTGGGGGAATAAAGATTTCTTAAGTTGTGATGCTATCAAAACTTGTTAGGCAGGTTATAGGTCATGCTCAACTTTCTAGCTAGAGTTTGATTATCTGTATTAATACTTTATATCCCACAATATAAATGAAGTTCTAAGTGCTGTTATTGATTGTAGAGTAATAATTAACCAGGTCTCACAGTAAATGTGTAAAATTTATTACTTTCATAAAATTATCTTTAATGAAATGAAATTTTTGCATAGATTCTTTCACCTTTTGCTTAACATGTGGCATTGTGGGTAGTTTTTTAGTGAATGGCAGTTTGTTTATATAGCTTTATTTAAAGGATTCAAAGTATAAATTTGAGATAAAAACAGTTGGATTAAAATATGGAATTATGACCTTACCCCACCTGTTGTTTTGTGATAACATGAGCAAGCCATTTAATTGGCCCAACTTTGTTGACTCTTATGAATTATAATAGAAATAATATATGCCCTGCCCATGTTTCAAGGATCATATTTGGTAATTAGTACCACTTATGTATAAAAGTCAGTTGCTATATTTTGTAGAGAAGGGAATGGCAATATATATTATGATGATCACAGTATCACTAAAGAAGGGGAGGCCACACAGTAGTATGGAAGGAGTGAAACTCAGATATCTAAGGAAGAAGTAGGAAATGTGTGAACACATTTTAGATATTAAAGGTGTTCTTAGCAAAATATGTATGAGAGGTTGAATGAAAAATTGCTTTATAAACTTCCAAATCACTATCTGTATATGCACACACATATATATTAGTGGTGATAATGAGATTTAGGATGATAAACAGTTCTTTTATGAAGTGATCCTTTGAATAACTGCATCATGTCAATTAGAAATCAATTATATATATGTATACATATATATGAATATATTATTTAGGATGATAAGCACAGTTATTTTATGAAGTGATCCTTTGAATAACTACAGTATGTCAATTTTAAATATACTATATCATTTACAGGGTCACCATGACTGTATGCTGCTATTGTTAGGTGCTCTCGAGTCAACTGCAATTCATAACGAACCTAGGAATGATGGATCTGAACCCTACATGTGTGCTGCTGCTTCTTGTTGTGTGCTGTTGAGTTGGACCCGACCCATAGCTGACCCTCCAGCAGGTTTACAGAGGCAATAATCAGTCACATGGGAGGAGAGTGCCCATCCTTTGCATGCCTTTGGATTGCAGCACAGCTTCTTAGCACTAAGCCCCCAGAACTCCTTAACTATATGCTATTCCATAGGCACTGATTGGTAGCAGACTGTAACTAACTGTATGCTTCCCCCCCCCCATGTAGGGTTGAAATCAACTCTGCAGCATTTTGTTCAATGCTTTATTGTGTGGTTTAAATGAAAGTTTTTAGAACATGATAAATTATATACATTTTGTTTCATGATATTGGTTGCAGTTCTCTCAATAAAACAGTATTCTTCCCATTTCCAATTGTTCTTATTTTATCCACTTTCTCATCTTCTGAGCTTTGTTTCTGGTCACACTACCCTTTTGATCCCCAGTAGCTAATTGTTCTGGGCACTGTGTTTGTCATCACTGGTGTTATTGCTCACCTGTGTTATTATTCGTGTCTTTTTGATAGAGAGTTAATTCTCTAGGAATGGTTTAGGCTTGAAGCATGTCTGAGGGCTACAGTCTTGGGGGTCCACTTTTCTGTCAGATCATTAAGTCTGTTCTTAATGATTTTGAATTTTGGTCTGTACTTATCCAGGCCGTCGTTTGTAATCTGGATCAGAATAGTTGGTAGTGTGGCAATGGTTTTAAATGTGGGAAAGTCCCTGGGTGGCACAAACTGTTTACTGTTCATCTGCTTACAGAAAGGTTGGGCATTTTGTGTTTACCCAAAGACATCTTGTCAAGAAACACTTGACAGTTTGCTTCTGAAAACTCTATCGAGTATTACTCTGCAGCACAGGAGATTATCATGGGGTAGAGTTGACTTCATGGCAGCTTTGTTGTTTTGTTTTATTAATGCAGAAGTTTTGGGAGTTTCTTTGATATTTATGTGATGCACAAAGCCTAAATATATGTACTCTAGAAACATACAGGTCTGAGTGTGGAGCTCTGGTGGCCTAGAGGTAAGAAGCTCTGCTGCAGTCTCAAAGTCATACAGTTTGTATCCACTAGCTGCTTCACAGGAGGATAGGCAGTCCCCACCCATGTAGTTTACTGCCTCTGAAAACTCATTGGCGTGTCACTTATGAGTTTGCTCCTACTCGATGACCACCAACAACAGCAGCCTCTTAGAGGTGTAGTTATCAAACTTGCAGCTTCGAGATTCCTTTCCCCCTCCTCCTTCCATCTGTATGTTTTTTTTGGTAAGTGGCCCAGTGTCTTGGTGGCTGTTACATCATTGTTGTTCGATATTGTGGAGTCTGATTTTTTGTTTTTATTCATAGCAACCTCATAGGACAGTGTAAAACTGCCTCATATCATTTTCTTATCTGATAGGCTTATAAAAGTAGGTCACCAGGCTTTGCCCCTTTGGAGCTGCAGGGGAAATTTCAACCTCTCAACTTTTGGTAACCAGCTGAGCACTTAATCATGTGTTGCATTTTCCCACAGATAGTCTTTGCTCCCATTTAGTGTCTTAGACACTAGTCCTATAGATAACCACACACATAAATAGAAAAATGAACCAGAGCAGTGGTCCATGTTCTTTGTGATTTATAGTAGGGCTTTTGCATTGTAGAATGGAATAGCGTTTAAAATGAGTACTTATATTCTAAATACAAGGTAAAGTATAAATTAGAGCTTGGAAACAATTGACTTAGACCAGTTAGGGAGCTGTTATAATAGTCCAGGGGAAGTAACTATAGACTGTAGAAATAGTGATTGGAAGAAAAGTGGTGGGTTAGTGAGGTATTTAGAAGGTAAAATGGATGTGTCTTGGAGGCAAACATTGAATGTGGAGGTAGATTTGTCAAGGATAATTCTTATGTATCAAGCTTGTAAGCAGGGTTTTATCATCTGCATATCGCAGATTGTTGATAGATCTTCGACCAGTCTTGACCCCACACTTCTCCTCTTAGAGCCCAGCCTCCCGGATAATCTGTTCTGCATACAGGTTGAAAAGGTATGGAAATAGGGCACATCCCTGGCGTACACGCTTCCCAATTTTGAACAATGCAGTGTTCCCTTGCTCTGTTCTGATGACTGCCTCTTGGTCCAAGCATAGGTTTCTCATTAGCATGATCAAGTGTTCTGGGATTACCATTCTTCTTAGAGCACACAACAACAACAACAACAACAACAACAACATCAAGCTTGTATAAGTCAGTGACCTTATTTTGGGTTGCATAAGCCAGGCAGGAGAGAGTAAGTTTGGATTTTGGCAGGTTGTATTTAAGATACTTTTGAAATAGCCAAGTGAAATTATCAAGTCCTCAATTGTATAAATGGGTAGAGCTCAGAAAAGTATGGTGTAAATTTTTTTGAAGTCATTGACATGTTTATAGTGATTGAAGAAGCCATGAGAATTTGGGGGACCTAGGGAAAGGGTTCTAACATGAGAAAGGAAAAATGTTTAGGATTGATTTTGTTTATTGTTGGTTGTATTTTTTTTTAAATTATTGTTATTTGTGTGCGACATCAATTGGATCTAATTGGTACAGGAGGAGATTGTCCCTCCTCCAGCAGAACATCTGGTGGATTTGAACTGCGCACATCTGAGATTGCAGTGCAGCTTCTTGCGACTAGGCCACCAGAGCTTGCCCAGGATTGACTTTGAAAACACCAGCGTTTCTGATTGGTTGGTGGAAACTAAGACCACCAAGACTGACTAAAAACACTTTAAAAACCAGGAGAGTATTTCTTCTGTAAAGCTAAGTGGCGAGAATGTGTCAAGGAGAGAAAGCTTACAACACTGTTTCCATTCTCCCAAAAGGTTAAGCCAAGTGATGCCTTTTGAATATAGTTACACAAAGATCATTGATAACCTTATTAAGAACTATTTTAGTGGTGGGGAGAAGCCACACTGGCGTGGGTTGAGAAGTGATTGGTGGGTGGGAAGGAAATCATAGTTATAGACATTTCTTTAGAAAAGTTTGAAGAGGAAGGAGGGTATGGAAGTTAAGAGGGGAGACACTCAGATAGTGATTGAATAACTGTGATCTTGGGACTTGTTGAGATGATGATTTCTGAGGAAGACTGGAGGACAATCAGCTAAACCCTGATAACTGGGATAATGGGTTGTGATGGTTTCCTGTGATATGCTGGATGAAGGAAGAATGGTCTTGCCAGGGGAGAGGATTAACAATTTTAAGCAACAGAACAGAAATAGTTGAAATTCCGTGACCAAACACTCATTGGTAAGAAGAATAGATAATTTGATACTGTTGTTTCCTAAGTAACTTTCACAGACAGTACTTTTTATTCCTTTTTTATTTTTTTATCCCTTCCTGTGGTTTACTGCCTGAGGTTTACTAGCCTTAGAGGGATAATTTGTGGGAGTCTTACCTTCACTTTATCTTCTGTACAAAATTACTTTAGTGATACAAATACCCAGTTGATGTGAAAATAAATGTATTGTTTGCTGCTTGTGATAATCATTAACAAATAAAAAAGAATTTTACCAAACATTTTTGGCTTGTGTGCCTTAAAACAGTATGTTTTAAATGAAGCTTACTAATTTGGATATGCCAATTTGGTGACTTCCTGCCAAATTGTTTCTCTTCTGAAACACACCTTAGTATAACTTTATTTTAGTTTTTGGACCATTGCCATTTGACATAATTTCAGACTAGAAATGATGGATTCATGGAAGTACCTCCAAGATTCAAAATACATTTTTATTGGGGGTAGGGAGGTGTGAACTGTTAAAAGCAGTTAAGACTCATGTCTGGATTTTGTTTGGTTATTTATTTCAAGTATTTTATTTGTTGTTTTGATTGTTTTTTAATATATGTTTTGAGCACCCAGTCAAGTCAGTCTCATTTGTTTCCTACATGTTTTATTGAAAAGCCATCTCCTTAAAGGCTTTAAAATCTGCTCTCAGTCACCACCCTAAATGTAGCTTCTTAGAGGCATTTATTTTATGTTTCTAGAGAGTGCCTCAGGATTTTTAAGAGGGCATTATAATTTACTCAAGAATCTATAGCTTTACTCAAGAATCAGTGCAGTAGTAAAGATGTACTTGTTGTTTTTTGGAATATAGGTCAGACTGCTGAGTGGGAAAAGTTATCTCTTACTTAGCAACTAATGAAAGAAAAACTTGATTGGTTAAAGGAAGTTTGTGGGTGACATTGCTGTGACTGGCAGTCTCTTTGTTGGTTCAAAGAAGAATTTAACCAGGTGTTCTCACCAGAATATAGGATGCTTTGTTTTACAAGCTTAAACAATACCTTGAACAATACCCTTTAAATTAAAGACTAAATACAATTTGTAGATACAACTTCAGAGGGAAACTTTTCCTTTGATCTACTAGCTACATTGTCTTCTGAAATTTGTTGGCTATTGACAAGCCTTAAAGGAAAGACAACTTAAATACATGTGGTTAATACATGATGAAATATTCTTGAGCATCTGTTACAGATTTAACAAGTTAAAATTACTTTTCCATTAGCTGAGATTCCCAACTTTTTTCTTTCCTAAAGATATATTACTTATAATGTATTTTACTAAGAATTATATAGTATTTCAATGTGTAGATTTTATAGTCCTCTTAGCCTCAAGTTTTAAACAAACGAGTCTTGTATAATGTGGAACATTGCTGTTAGTATATCCTAGACTTTTTTTCTTAGCAAAGAATTCTTCTATGATCTGCAGATTTTCTGGTGTTAACGTATATTATAATGGTAAACTCTAGAAGGCCCAATAAAAACAAACCTAGACCTACTGCTGTTGAGTTGATTCTGACCCCATGATCATGCCATGTGTTAGAATAGAACTTCTCCATGTAGTTTTGTGGCTGTAAACTTTATAGAAGCTGTTTATCAGTCCTCTTTTCCACAGAAAATCCCAGAGAAGAACAATTAATGCATCACCCTCCAGAGAAATGATTCCTTTAAATATTTGGGTTGTATATCTTCTAGAATTTTTTAAAAAAATATTAATATACCCACACTTTTTTTTTAGGGATCTCTCGTGGCTTAGTGGTAAGGAGTTTGTGCTGCCAACGCAAAGGGCACATGGTTCAAACCCACAAGCAGCTCTGTGAGAGAAAGATAGGCAATGCCCTTATGTGGGATTTACAGCTTCTTAAAACCCGGTGAAGGGTCAGTTTTCGTTTTATGGCACATCAATAACATTATCACCATTTTTAAAACATCTATGCTTTTAGGGAGCTCTGGTGGTCTAATGGCAAGAAGCTGCACTGCAATCCCAGAGGTGCGTAGTTCGAATACACTAGATAGATGCTCTGCTGGAGAAGGAGGGACAATCTCCTCCTATAACAGTCAGATCTGATATGATGGTACACACATAAACATAATAAAATTTTAAAAAATGTTACAGTATATATCAGCTGTAATGTTTTAAACATAGTTTTCTACAAAGTCACTTTGAATTCTTCACATGGTATTTCATTGAATGAGTTTAACATAACCACTTAGTTTACGTTTTTTAATATTTAGGTTATTTATGTTATATACAATATCCTTGTGGAAAATTTTGAAAAATGTTTTGGGTGTTCTTTTACAGTCCATCTTGTTATACTCTGGCCTTTGCTGCCACTTCTGCACTTTAAGTACCTTTTTCATTAAGCACAAAATCAGATCAGGTAGATGAACTGATTCATTATTGAGTATCAAGCAATGAACATTCTTGCTTCTGTGAATTTAAGGATTTCAGGAGATACACAGGCAGATTTGTGACTATAAACATTACCATCTATTAAATAGATATTGCGATAGATTTATGTGTTTAAAGGGGTCCATGGAAGCAGTGATTGTAAGGGCAGTAAGCATGAGAGAAAGATGAAGATATAAGAGTGTTTACTTTTATTATGCCCTTTTACTATGCCAGGGAGTACGTTCTGAGGTTAAGGAGTTGTGCTGCCAGTCTCAACACAGGCATGTTTTGAATACACTAACTGTTGTTTAGTGAAAGATGGGACATCTACTCCCATGCAGTTTCTAGCCTCTGAAAATCAGCGAGCCAGTTTCTGTGTTGGTTTCTATTCGACAGCACATACTAACAACAAATGACTAAGAGATTGAACCTGACCTCCTAAAATGTTATGTAATACTATAAAATGAGTCAGTCATGTGGTATAATGCATTTTAAATCTGGCCTGTCCTATTTGCCATAATACATTTGTGATTGATGTTGTTAGATATTGTCAAATTAAGTTCCGCGTCATAGTGAATCTTTGTACAACAAAACAGAACATCCAAGGCCAGTCCTGCACATCCTCACAGATGGCCTATATTTGAGCCCACTGTTGCAGTCACTGTTTTGGTCCATCTTTTTTGCCAAGGATTATGTACTTCTCTGGGCATGTGCTGTTCCTGATAATATATCCAAAGCACCCCAGATGAAGTCTTGCTATCCTTGCATAATGAATACTTGTTCTAAGACATACTTGCTTATTCTTCTGCAAGTCCATCGTTTAATAGTCATCGCAAGTATCATAATACAAATGTATCAACTCTTGTTCAGTCCTCTTTATTCATTATCCAACTTTGACATGTGTATGAAGCAGTTGAAATACCATGGGTCAGGCGCACCTCCAGTTCTCAAAGTGATGTCTTTGCTTTTCAACACTATGAAGAGGTTTCTTTTAGCAGATTTGACCAAAGCAGTACATAATTTTATTTCTTTAATTTTGTTTCCATGGGTATTGATCGTGGCTCTAAGTAAAATGAAATCTTTGAAAACTTTCTTTTTTTCTAGTATTGTGATGCTGCTTTATTGGTCTGCTAGTTTATTATCATAGTGGGGTAGCTTGTGTGTTGCTATGATGCTAGAAGCAATGCCATTGTTACCTCAGAAGCAGAATCAGCCATAAAATACAGGTTTCAGCAGAGCTTTCAGGCTAAGACAGTGTAAGAAGGAGGATTTGGTGATCTGCTTCTGAAAAATTGACCAGTAAACTCCTTATGAACAGCAGTAAAACATTTGTCTTTTGCCCAGCCATTTACTATATAAATATAACTAAACAGTTTTTTGTATTTTTTGCCCCCTTTTAAAATATGCATCCCCAACTCCAGTTTCAGAACAGAATGATTTTTGGCCGAGAAATCATTATGGTTATAGCTTCAAATACCAAAACTAATTGCAAAACAGATTTCTGAAAAGTGCTTGGGAGAGTAAAATAGAGAATAAAATTGTTGTTTCTCCATAAAACCTCTTACTCCGTCCATCTCTTTACTCTGTTCATGAAGAAATGAGCAAACTTTGCTACTGATTATGACCTTTTCTAGCTTGAAAAAGAAAGGGAACAGCTGTTACCATGAAGAGGTGGAAGAAATTCTTGTTGCTCATAGCCAGTTGGCACCAAATGAGAGTGCTTTTCTGGGGAGGGAACAACAGGTGACTGACTTCCTGCTTTTTATTTTTGTTAGCGTAAATAAATAGGTTAACTTGTTTTCATTTATTCAGAAAGTTCAATCTCAAAAAATAATCTTGTACAGTTCTGTTTTTTTTTTAAAAAAAGCTTTTTGAATATGTATACACAGATTTATTTTAAGTGTCTTAACTAAGGTACTCCAAGGTTGAGGCTGTTGTAGGGAGCTATTGACTCAAAACCACAAAAAGTGAAAACAAAACAAAAACTTCTATGTTAAGTGTCACTTAAAAGCAAACTACTTTTTTCTTTCTTTTGTCTTTAAAAAAAAAAAAAGATGGCTAGGTACTTTTTATAGTTAAACCATGCCAACCACAGAGGGATGGTTACTGCAAGATGGTGACCAGAATGTAGGTATGTCTAAAAGCTGAGCCCTGAATCCGTCTTGTTGAGTTGTGCTGCTCACCCAACAGCTGCAAATCTCTAGTGGTTGAGTCCACCAAGACCTCACTGGGAGAAAGGTGGATAATTGCCTCTTACTGTGATTTACAGTCTTAGAAGCCCTTTGGAGGATTACTCTGAGTTGAACCAGTCTGTCCTACCTGCTTCCATGCTCTTTTCCATCTCTAATCATATGCAAACTCATTGTCCTAAAATACAGTTCTCACAAGGTTCTTCTTCCTTACTGCTGTATTGGCCCCTCCCCTAAACCTTCCTTAATCTAACAAGAGGTTGAATTGGGTTCCCCCATCCCTCATTTTTTATTGAAACATATCTAAATGATGCACCTGGAATAGAAAGCCCTCATATTGTAGTTTTGCTGTGCTCATTTATAGTTTTCTTGTTGGTTGGATCTTCCTGGTTTTTGTGTTTGTTTTGTTTGTGTTTTTTTTTTTTTTTTTTAATTGCTAGGCAACATAATATTAGTTGATTTCTGATTGTCTCCTGTTGTATGTGTTTTGAATTTTTTTTCTACTTTATTATGACTTTCAGTGTCCCACAGTGTCCTCATTTTTAGCAGATGATAGTATTTGCAACTTTATTTAGAAGACCTTGTTGTTGCGACTCATAGCGACCATGTGTACAACAGCTCTGAAGCCTGCCTTGTCCTTAGACAGTCTCAATGATTCTGACACACCTACCCCCATTGCCCTACTTACTGTATCAATCCATCTCATCCAGGGTCTTCCTCTCCTGTGCTGTCCTTCCACCCTTCTGAGCATGATGTCCCTCTTCAAAGACTGGTTGGTCACTCCTGGCCACGTGTCCAAAGTATGTGAGACAGAGCTTCAAAATCCTAGTTTCCAAGGAAAAACTTGGTTTCACCCTCTCTAAGGCAGACATATTTGTTTTCATGGTGGTCCATGGAATGTTCAAGACTCTTCTCCAGCATCACAACTCAAAAAAGCATCAATTCTTCTTTTGTTATCTTTAATCGCCGTCTAGCTCTCTAGATGTATAGTAAGTAATTGTGAAGACCATGGCCTGGATCAGGCGTACCCTAGTTCTTGCTTCTCAGTACTGTGAAGAGTCCCTGCCAGCAGGTTTTCCCAGTGCAATTTGTCTTTTGAGCTCCTGACTGTTGGTGCCACAAGTGTTCAAGAAATAGAAACTTGAATCCAGCATAAGCTACTTATTGTTGAGACTGACAGCAAGCACATGTATGAGTGTTCTCGCAGACTCAGAGTCTTTACTGTCTTGGCCCCTCCCCTGAACTGCCCTATAATCGGCAATTTAAAAGTCAAAGTGAAACCCAACTCCTCCAGTCCTAGCTGGTATCTGTCCTTAGTGGCCACTGCTAGTGTGGTACTAGTTATTTTTAATTTCACCCTTGCTTATTATGCACATGAGTTTAATTAAGCTGTTTATCCTCTCTGAGTCATTCCCTCATCTTTAAAATGGGGATAATAATACCTGTTTTACAAGGTGACTCTTTGTTCATTCATCAAATATTTGTTGAGGACCTGCCTTGTTTTAGACACTGACTTCCATGCTTGAAATATATCTCTGAGCAAAATAGACAAAAATGACCATACTAACTGGGAGCTTATGTTCTGTCATTGTGAGGATAGATAAAAAGTAAGGTCCAATTCTTCGTATAATTCCAGATACAAAGAAAGAAGCGCCTTTAATTTTTAGCTCCCTTCTTCTTTGCTGTGGTGTTTCTATAAAGCCAAGTGAGTGGGGGTGTGAAAGGTGGAAGCCAGCACAAGTGATGAGGGGCCAGCCTCCCCAGAGAAGACCTAGGGCCTGAGTGTACTACACAGCAAAACAAATAAAATATGAAGCTTTAAAAAAAAAGAAAATCTTAGCAAAACCAAACCTTCATTGACTGCTCTTGAGGCCTTGGTTATCTGCCAATGGGTATTACATTTGTTCCTTTCTCCCAGGAGTCTCTATCCATTCATCTTAAGTTTTTCCTCCGTCCCCATTCTGCCACCTCGGCACATTACCCTGTCTCTTCACTGTAGAAAACCAAACCAAACCTAACTTTGACCCATCTTCTGCCCTATTTGTTCAAGGTATGGACCACACTTCCTTTACTAGAAGGCATATTGAAGTTGTCCCAACCCACTCCCTCACTCATTAATGTTTCTCATTCTTTCTTCCCTGTTCTGCAATTCTGTGACAGATCAGCAACTTTTCTCTGCTTAGTTCCATTGTAAATGGGTGTGCTTCTGTTAATATCATGGCCTTACTGATTGGAATTTGAATCCTAATTGTGCACCACTTTCTTGCCAGAAGTGTTTTTCTTTTGTTAATTTTTTTTTTTTTACCTTTTCCCATTTGAGTGAAAGTTAACAAAACATTGGTTTTCATTTAATCATTCATATACATTTTATTTTCTATTATTAATCACACTTTATTAGTGGTGTTAATTTATTACAGTGTCTAAGTGGTAAGAAGCTGCACTGCAATCCTGAAGGTACGTGATTTGAATCCACCAGTTGCGCAGTGGGAGAAGGATGAGCAATCTCTTGCTGTGTGATTAACTGCTCTTAAAAGTTGCTGGAGGGTCAGCTATAGGTCATTCTCACTCTGTGGTACACAACAACAATCAGTCCTGTATTGTGTATTGCCTTTCCTTTTACACAGCTTACCAGTTTATTATCAACAACAATAATAACAATCAAACATGTGTTGTGTATTGCCTTTCCCTTCACCCAACTTATCAGTTTATTTTTACTTCCCTCCCCCTTCCTTCTAACTCACTTGTTAACCTTCTCCTGACACTCCTTTCATGTTCTTTATTCTACTTTCCAGGCAGTTCATTCCTTTTCAGGTGTCTATCCTAACTTTCTGGGTTCCTCCCACCCACCTCAAGATGATAAGATGATAGTTCTTAACACCTTCACCAAATGATTTTAGTAAAATATGATGGCTTCAGCTATTCATTTTATGATGATTAATTGCAGGTATTTGGCTTTAGATACTTGCTTTTGATCTACTTTCTGAGTATCAAATATGAATGTTATCTGTCTGCTAGATAAGAAACATTTGTGAAATTACCAGGAAGAATAATCGGATTTTTCTGCATTTTATATGTAGAGAAAATATCCTGTTTTACCTTGCAAACTTGCTAATTTGATTTTTGAAGTTTGTAAATTTTTGAATGACCTTACTTTTTGACATCTAACGATTCTTTGTAAAAAAGATGAAGAAACGGTGCTTCTGTTTAGAAATAACACAAACTGTTGATTAGCAGGAGGCTATTTCATGTGGTTTTGGAAAGAATTTGTAACACCTGTTTCCAAAGAAAGCAAGAAAAATATTGCATGTTTTCCTCCTCAAAATGTATTTTGTCCAAACTGAGTTGGGCACCAAATAAAGAACATCCCTTAAGTTCAAAATGACTAGGACATTCTAAAAACTTCCCAGGTGAAACACAGAATAGTAGAGTTGAAACATTTTGTTTAATTTTAACCTTGGATTGCTAAAAGAAGAAAATGGAAGGGTTTGTAGATGCAAATTTCACAAAAGTAGCTGTCGACCTTCTTGTCAGTACTAAATATATGTGGAAAAATGCATAAAAATGGCTAAACTTCATAGGTTGCGTTTTTTTGGTAGGAGTTCTTGGTGGCTCAGCTGCTGACTAGAAGGTCTGTGGTTTGAACCTCCCAGCTGTTCTCTGGTGAGAAAGAGGTGCCCTCTGCTTCTGTAAAGATTATAGTAAAAGAATCTTTGCCTTGAAAACCCTGTGGGGCAGTTTTGCCCTGTTTTAAGGGCTTGCTGAGGGAGGTATGGTGCCATAGTCCATTAGGAGTTGTACTGCTAACCCAAAAGCCCCACACCTCACACCTCGCTGGCGTTTCTAATCCACCACGGGCTGCTCAGGTGAAAGATGGCAGCCTTGAAAATCCAGGCTAGACTCAGCGTTGAGGCCATTTCAGCTTGATAGCAGTGAAGGGAGTATGGGGTAACAGCTTCTAGAAACAGTTCTTCACTGTTTATTTTTCTTGTAAACTTCTGGGATTTCTACATTTTCTCTTCCATAATCTGTACTAAGTTATACTTGGCTATTAGGATGATGAGTCAACTCAAGTCAGAGAGTTATAGCTGAGATAACATAGAACACCTATCACCTGCTCCCAAATAGAATCCAGATGGTTGTCAAGATAGGCAGCACTGGTGGCCTAGTGGCAAGAAGCTGCGTTGCAATCCAGATGGTTGTCAAGATAGAGAACTCTGTGGGCCAGTAGACTCATAGTCTGAAAAAGATCTCAGAGATAATGTCTTTACCTTCCTATAAATTGTGAAACTTTAGGAGAAGGTGTGATCTTAAAGAAATGAAGAAGCACTCCTTCAGAGATTTTACAAAATAGGATAGCTTAACAATTGTTTATTTCTTTCTTTCTAATAACTTCTGTTGTTAATGACGACTTCCTACTCGAGAGAGATTTAGTGCTCTGATAGTTTATCATGTTAGGAAGAGATGATCAGGAGTCCTGGTGGCACAGAGATTTAGTGCTTTTTTTAGTTTATCAGGTTAGGAGGAGATGATCGGGGGCCCCTGGTGGTACAGAGATTTAGTGCTCTCATAGTTTATCAGGTTAGGAAGAGATGATCAGGGGCACTGATGGCACAGTGATTTAGGAGGAGATGACCGGGAGTCCTGGTGGCACAGAGATTTAGTACTCTTTTGGTTTATCAGATTAGGAGGAGATGATCGGGGGCCCTGGTGGCACAGTGGCTAACACACCAGGCTGCTAACCAGGCACTCCATGGGGGAAGAGGGACAGGCAGTCTCCTACCATAAAGATGCAGAGCCACAAAAACCCGAGGGAGAGTCACTGTGAACCGACTGCAGCAATGAGTAGGGATAATTTCTTAGATTAGATGAAAATTGTTGGGAAACTTAAAAGTATGTGATACTTTATATATTGAAAGGTTGGTGCTTCAAAGCTACCCCAGAGCAAATTAGAAGACATGCCTGCTTTGAAAGGTCACAGCCTTGAAACTGTTCTGGTCTGAATACTTCAGGTTGCCATGAGTCAAAATCAACTCATGACAATTAACAACAACATTCTTGTGAGTTAAAACAATTCAAGTGCTTTAGATTGATATTCTTTTTCTACAATTAAGCCAAGTGCCCTTGGCCTCTCTTGAGATTAAGAATAATTCTGAAGTGTCTGAGGAAGCCACAAGACAAGAGGGCACTGCTCTTTTGGGATTTTAGGTCATAGACATGAAGGAATTTTACCAGGACAGAGGAGAGTTGGCCTGCAGTTGGTGAGGAAGGTAGGAGGGCATCACAGATGTACTTGACTTGCCCTTTTGCTTCCCTTCATTGGAAAGGCTAGTTGCCTAGGTGACAGGCCAACTCAGGATTCTAATATTTGGGGAATCCAGGAGGAATAAATTCTTTAGAAGAGGCAAACCAAAGGTATTTATGTGAAGGAATTTTATTCATACCACTGACTCACAAGACAACGTGTGTTTGCTGAACTACTTCATAATTATTTCCTCTAAAATTTCTGAATCAAAATTAGTTTTGCTGTGCATTAAGTGGGGAGCACAGATGGCCTAGTGGTAAGAAGCTGCACTCCAGTTCTGAGCACAAACAGTTCAAACCCACTATCTGGAGAAGAATGGGATATCTTCCTATATGATTAACTGTCTCTGAAAACTCAGCAAAGGGTCAGCTATGGGTCAGTTCTGACTCTATGGTACACAGCAACAACAATACCATGCATTAAGTGTTATTACTATAGTTTGGAAATTTGATGACTTTATACTTATTTTTTTAATCTCTATAATATCCAGTTTGAGAACTACTAACCACATATGCTGTTTTGTTATGTGCCATTAACTTGGGACCAACTCATAGTTGATTATCCAGTGAGTTTTCAAAGGCTATAAATTGCAGAGGAGGAGATTACTCATATTTTTGCCTGTGGAGCAGGTGATGGATTTGAACTGCATGCTTTTGATTGGCTGTACAACTCCTTAATCATTAGGCCGCCAGAGCGCCCTACTAAGCATATATAGAATTTTAAAATTAAATTAATTATGACGAAAAATGTACCTCTTTACTCACATTAGTCATCTGTGTAGCGCGTAGTAGCCACATGCTGTTACTGGACAGTGAGTTTGTTAAAGAATATTCTAGTGGAAAGTAGACAGCACTGTCAAAATTATATTCTTTTTTCATATTGTTTGAGCTGTGGTCCTGGAGAAGAGTATTGAATGTACCATGGACTGCCAAGAAAACAAACAGATTCATCCTGGAGAGGGTTAAACCAGGCTACTCCTTGGAGGCAAGGATTCTGGGGCTTCATCTGATATACTTTGGACACGTTGTAAGGAGGGAGAGGTCCTTAGAGAGGGACATCATGCTTGGGAGGGTGGAGGGACGACGCAGGAGGGGAAGACCCTCTATGAGGTGGATTCATTCAGTGACTGGGATAATTGGGATAGGAGTGTCAGAGGCAATGCGATTGGCACAGGATAGAGCAGGGTTTAGGGCTGTTGTACATAGGGTTGCTATGAGTTGCAAACGACACGTTGGCACATAACAACAACAACAACTCTTCTATTAGGCTAACACATAAATGTCAAGAATTTTAAAAATTGAAACCTTGTAAGATTCCTTAGTGCAATATTCCTTTGCTCTTAACATAATTGAGAAGAGAGTGCCACTCTTTTAGGATGATTTTTCCTGAGTGTCATTATTGAAAAGATTTTTTCAAGAAGTCATGACTAAAAGAATGGTAACTATTATGACTTGTATTCTACCTCTGCTACAAAACTGATTTTCTGAGTTTGTTCTGGAAGGGCCTTAAATTCTAACATGAAAACTAGCTTTGCTTCTTGAATGCTTGTTAAAAGGAGATATTAGACTTAAAATACTTACTTTTTATGTTATACCTGGGGTCACTATGCATTAGAATCAGCAAACTTGATATTTTATCATTATGACTCTCAAAAATTGCTAGTGATAGTCCACAAAGGAATTATTTCCAAGTAAATCTACTTCTTTGACATTTTATCAACCAGGCATGCAAATTGAAGGATAATTTCCACTTTGACTTTTGTTGTAAAACAAAAATCTCTGGTGGCCTATGCAATCTCAAAGTTCAAATCCATCAGATGCTCCACATGAGAAGGATGGGCAATCTCTGTGTGTGTCATTAACTTTCCCTGAAAAGTCTCCGGAGGGTCAGCTATGGGTCGATTCCCATTCGATGGTACACAGCAACAAGTAGAACAGCACAGTGGGTGTGAAATTAGAAAAAGGTGCAGGAGTGCGGAGACCATGTCTGACCAATTGTGAATTGGGTTTGTATTGTGGATGTTGCTGGTATTGCTCTTACCCTCTGTGGATTAATAGAAGTCAGACAGAGTCAATCCCACACTATCTATACTCTTTTTTATGTATCCTTATGGTTTCCTCCCCCACCTCCCCAAGGATTTATTACTATAGAATTATTTTAATGCACTAATTAAATGAACTTGGGATTTCAGTGTTTTAAATAATTTTTCTTACGGGTTTATTCTTACCAAAGTTAACTCAAAACTCATCACTGAAGAGTCAGAACCAGCTTATAGCCAACTCTCCAGTGGGTTTTTAGAATGCCATGGATTACACAGGAGGCATTGCCCAGCTTCTTCCACAGAACTGGTGGGTTCTAACTGCTGGAGAGGTGCTGCCTGTGGGGTAGTAGTGCCATTCACTGCAAGACTAGACCTCTAATGCTCCAATACCTCATGCACTTGCTGCAGAGGGTCAAGGACTGCAGCCTTCAGTATGGGCTGAGGCTCAATGTCAAGAAGACAAAGATTCTCACCACTGGACCA
>NW_006399829.1:10719179-10748085 GCF_000299155.1 Elephantulus edwardii
CAATCCACATTGAAGACTAAGAGCTTCAGGTCCTCCTCAGTTTCAGCAACCAAGACTGTGTCATCTATATAACAAAGTCTGTTGATGAATCTTCTTCCAATCCCGATGCCACATTCCTCCTCAGAAAGCCCAGCCTCCCAAATGATCTGTTCTGCACATAGACTGAAAAAGTATAGAAACTGGAGGCATCCCTGACACACTCCTTTCCTGATTTTGAACCAACAGAGAACTACCAGAAATACAAGCTAGGTTTAGAAGAGGCCACAGAACTGGAGACATTATCGCCAATGTCAGATGGATCTTGGCTAAAAGCAGAGAGTACCAGATGAATGTCTTATCTGTGTTTCATTGACTACACAAAGGCATTTGACTGCATGGATCATAACAAATTGTGGCTAACCTTGAGGAAAATGGGAATCCCAGAGCATTTGATAGTGCTCACATGAAACTTAGACCAGGAAGCAGTCCTCAGAACAGAGCAAAGAAACACTTTGTGGTTCAAAGTACACATTATACACATTAAATGACACGCATTATAGCAAGTGAGAAACGCTCTATAAAAGCTGACATATCCTTTATGAGCAGCCATCTAAAGCACAACTAGTCTTTTAGTCATTGGGAGCAAGGAAGGAAGGAGCAGTCACGAAGAGGAGGAGGAAATGATGTGTGCCTATTTACCTCTATGAACAACTGCCTCCTTTGCCAGGAGACCAGATGAACCATTATGAAATATTTTGATCAAGGATTCTACAGCAGAATCCTTGATCAAAATGGACCAAACAGAATAGAATTTAACATCTGCATGGACTCCAGAGTTTTTGAAGCTATGCAAGCTTGATAAACTCTGGAAACTATTCCTCTGACTTGAGTTAATCTTTAAACCTACAAACAAAAATGTCCTTTGAAGTCTTTTTAAGACCAAACAGTATTTTCTTCCTTTAACTAGTAAAGAATGCCTTAAGCATAGCTCTTTCAAGACATGTTCATATGGATTAAAACTTATAACAGCAACTTGAAAGATTAGATAGGAATCTCAGGGGGAAGTGGGTTTATGTTACTTGGTGGAGAAACAACTTAGAAAAGGAGGATGAAGTCAGTTGCATAACTGGAAGAAAGGCAAGAATTTCACTGGGCTGGACATGCAGACCTGCTCAAGAGGTGTGTTCTGTTGTGTGTATTCTCAGTAACACATTCTCCCAAAATAAAACAAATTCTATTCTAAAACCATACAAGCATACTGTGTTCACATCTAAATTTGTTGTTGTGTGCTGTAGGAACCAACACACATTTGACCTTCTGATGGGTTTTCAGATGCCGTAAAACACGCGGGAGGCTACTTCCTATCCTTCTCATGCAGGGCAACTGGTGGATTCAAACAGTGAACCTTTGAAAAGTTTGGAAACACATACAACCCACTTTTAAGTAGTTTCTATCTTTTAAATAGTTATTCTCAGAGGTAGTATTAATAATCAGATGCAAGACCAATTTTCTACCATATATACTTCTTGGGTTTTAGTATTTTACAAGAAAACAAAAGATTATCTCAACTCCATTGGATTTTTCTTAAATACCTTATCACAATGGGAAAGTCGTCTCTGTTTCTGAAAGTAGGCTATACATCCACGTATATAAAAAGCCACAGGTACTCTGATGTGACTGGCTGGTCCTAGGAGTGGAGCTGTAAGGGAAAGTGCCAAACCCTTGGAGTCGGCTCTGAGACAGTCCTCTGTGAATCCCTTTTCAGCTATCAAGTGGCACGCACGCTTAAACAGGTGAAACATGATCAGCAAGTTGCTCCAATGGAAAACTAGCTGGTCTGGTAGAATGGCTGGAGGCGGCTGAGTAGAGGCTGAAACCTATCTAGCAGCTGCTGAGGTTCACACTTTCAGGCTGACTGCCTCTGGAGCACAGGAAGCGTGCAGAGCCAGCAAGGCCTTTTCCTACCACTTCCCTAGCCATCCACAGATTTACTACTGCACTGGTCAATGGTTTAGCCATACCCATACTTGGTTTACCTGGACCAATATAAATAACAAACCTATACAGTGTGTGATCTTGCATGGAACATTTTTATTTTGAAAAGTACGGGGAATCAGGTAAAAACTGTCAGTTTCATAGACTCAAAATATGGGTTTAAAAGATAACTTACAAAACTCCACAAGGCAGGTAGGCCACATGTCAGAATTGTCTAACATAATGGCATCTATCCTGTCATTCATGCAGTGCCTGGAATCCTCATTAACCAAGTCTGAAAGTCAGGGTCAGTAGTTTTGCCTTTAAAACTGTTATTTTATCAGAAGATTATTATTCCAATTTAGGGCCTATCCAAATGAAGAATCTAAAAAACATTTTTCTTTTCCTTTTAGGGATCATATTCTCTATATATTCTAGTTTTTTTTTTTAAAAAAAAAACATTTCTAGACATGCCAAATGCTGGCAAAAAGAGTTGTTGTTGTTGTTATGTGCCATCGAGTCGTTTGCGACTCATAGCGACCCTATGTACAACAGCCCTAAACCGTGCTCTATCCTGTGCCAATCTCATTGCCTCTGACAACACCCATCCCGAGTACCCCAGTCACTGAATCAATCCACCTCATAGAGGGTCTTCCCCTCCTGCGCTGTCCCTCTACTCTACCCAGCATGATGTCCTTTCTAGTTTGCTTGGCTCTACAATTAATACTCTTGGCACCAACAATCAGGAAATCAAAAGACATATTGCATTAAGTAAATCTGCTGTCGGGGACCTCTCCAGAGTACTGAGAAGCAATGATGTCAGTCTAGAGACTGATCCAGGCCATGGTCTTCGCAATTACTTGCTATATGTATCAGAGAACTGGACAGTGATTAAGGATGACAGAAGAAGATCGATGCCTTTGAGTTGTGGTGCTGGAGAACAGTCTTGAACATACCATGGACTGCCAAGAAAACAAACAGGTCTGTCTTGGGGAGGGTGAAACCAGGTTTCTCTTTGAAGGCTAGGATTTTGAAGCTCCATCTCACATCAGAACAAGGCTCGGGTAGACTGTGGGTCATACCATGAATTACTCATGTGCATGTTCAAATTGAGACCAAAGAAAATAAAAACGAGTCCATGAGAACCAAAATATGATCTGAACTCTATTCCACCTGAATTTCAAAATCATCTTAAGAGTAGGTTTGAAGCATTGAACACCAGCGTTCAAAGACCAGATGAGCTGTGGCATCACATTAAGGATATCATCCATGAAGAGAGCACAGAGCCATTACAAAGACAGAGGAGAAAGAAAAAACATGAAATGGGTGTCAAAAAACACTGAAAACGGCACTAGGTGGAGCATATATACCATTTGCTGCCAAAGGACATAAAAAATTATCATGGAAGAAGTGCAACCACAGGATGGGGAAACTTCCTCTCATGTTCTCAAGAGGAGCCAGTTCCTGGAAAAAGATATGCTAGAAAAGGTGGAGGGTAAGTGAAAAAGAGGAAGACCCTCACAGGGTGGATTGACACAGTGATTGTAACAAGAGACTTGATCAAGACAGAGATTGTGAGGATTGCACAGGATAGGGCACGGTCCAGCTCTGCTACTCATAGGGTTACTTTAAATTACAACCAACCATACTGGGATCACCATCTCTTTCCAAATGTTCTTTTCATCATCAGAAACAAAAACTCAGCACCAGAACTTCATTTCTCCTTAAGACTAAATAATGTTCCATTATATGGCTAAAGAATGTTTTATAGATTCTTCTAGTGATGGACGTTTAGGTTGTTTGCACCTTTTGGCTGTTGTGAACAAACTGCAGTAAATACTGGTATACAAGTATCTGTTTGATGCTTGTATCCTGCTTCCCCTCTCCCCCCTTTCCACTTGCATATGTACCAAAAGTGGTATTGCTGAGTCATATGGTAATTTTATGTTTACCTTTTCAAGGAAAATATAATACTAACTTTCACACATAATTCTAAGTCATTATCCTAAAAAATTTCTGTTGAAGATAATGTATGCAGTTGTGTACCAACGAGTCAACTACGACTCATAGTGACCCTGTGCACAATAGCTCTAAACCTTGCTCTATCCTGAGCCAGTCTCACTGTCTCTGACACACCTACCCTCATTGTTCCAGTTATGTGTCAATTTATCTCATCTGGGGTCTTCCTCTCCTACACTGCTCCTCTACCCTTACAAGCATGTTTTTCTCCAAGGACTCCTTGCCTCCAAGGAGCAGCTTGGTTTCACCCTCTCAAGGACAAACCTACCAAAAAAATGCTCCCTTTTTTCTGAAGGGAAGGATACATGCCTTGCCAGTGGAAAAACCCAGTGTTGAAGCTCAATATGAACATTTGTTCCAGTTACTTTTTCCTCTGAGTTGTGAATTTTCACCCAATTTTCATTCTTGATATATAATTACATTTGGTATTCTAGATTTATATTTGATACTCCGAGCTACTTCCTTTGGGTTGTGTATCACGTCACTGTCCTATTTTTCTAGTATTCATTCCTCTGTTTGAAGCAGACTGGCTAATATCTGCTGCTCTGTTTGCTGAGTACTAGAGACATGTCAGAGAATGAGACAGACAAGCCCTGGCTGCCTTCCTGGAGAGTTGAGTTCTCATCTTTTCTTCCTCTCTCATAGTTTCTTTTCATTATTTGACTGTGGACATTAGGCTTTAAGTGATTGCCTCTAGCTCTGCAAGTCTTCACTATATAATTTTCCTGAACTCAGTTTTATTTTGCTCTCTAAAGCTGCCATCTTTAATGCCACCAGCATACACAGTTCTGTTTACTTCTGATCTTTAGCCTGGATTTTAGAATTTAGCTGTTCAGTAAATTCAGAGACACCTCTGTACCTTGACCTAGGGTACAAAAATGATAACTATTGTCCTTGTCCCCTGGTTTCTGATAAACACGCAGAACACAGTTTAAATTATGGTGTGACAGGCATGTGTACCACATGGCATGGGGCAGATACAAAAGGAATGCCTGATTCGGATTTGACATAGAAACACGAGGGTTAGTATCCCTAATAGAAAACTGAGCATACATGAAGGTCCCTAGGAATTTTGAAAGCCTAGTATGTTCTGGGAATGGCAAAGGGCTTAGTGTGGTTAGAGTTCCGGGTGCATGGAAGATGTGGCTGAACGTTTAAGATGGCTCCAGATCACTCTAGAGGCCAGTGGGCTCCATGGTAAGCCAGCTTCTTCACCATAAACCAGCCCTCCCTCCTGCTTCACATTTCTTAAGTAGGACCATCATTCACCCTACTTCAGGTCTGCCGCACTGATTGTGTTCAATCATCAGCTGTGTGGTTTCCCATGTATCTTTCCCTCGTTTTTGCTATCAAAACACTACTTACCATTTTGTTATGAGTTCAAAGACCTATTAAATGGTCCCTTCTTATCTTTCAAGTAAATTATTTCTAAGCTCCTCATTTTCCATATTACCAACACAGAACAAAAGGGGACAGTAGTATATTGTTTCCTACCAGGTAAGTATAATTTCTTAGCGAGTAAAATTCTTTTACTACTGACAGAAACCATAGAATTGCATAATTCAGTGATAACCTACAGCAAAAAAATTGTTTTTATTCCATTAGCTTTTGAGTTTTTCTTCTGAACGTAATATATTTTATATGAAATGAACTTTTTCAAAGGAGAATTCTCTCACCTCCAGTTGTACTTTCCTTTTGGAAACTTTGATCTATTATGTAGGCAAATCACTTGCCCCCATTTGTGTGCACATGCATGTTTATGTGATTATGGAAGCAGCCTGTGTTGGAATTCTGGTTCCACCCAAATATTACTTCCACTTGGCTTTTATTCCACTAAGTCTCAAAGATCGTGAAAAATGGGAATATTACTGGCACTTAGTTCACAGGGTTGAACTAAATATTGAGTTAGCCCTCATAGCTAAGTGCTTGGCATGTGTGAGCATGCAGTACATGGCGACTGTAAAATGTTATGTACCTTGAAAACGCCTTTTTCATTCCTTGTTTGCTCTTGTTGATGTGGTCCTGATGCCGCCCTTCCTTGCATCCTTCTACCACCAAATGCTCTCACTGCCTGAGATTTACCCACCTTTTATGATCAATTCAGTGCTACCTCTTTAATATTTATTCTGTCTGCTACATTTCATGTTGACCTCTGAATTCCTGTAACCTTTGTATAGTGTTTATTTACAATAAAACTCTCTCTTGATAAAGAATCCTGTAAGTTTTGCTGCATGCACAGAGTTGTAGAATTCTTACAACAATCAGAGCAGTTTCCTTGCTGTCTATTTTGGCCTTGGTTTTAAAGCAATTTATTGTTTGTCCATGTGTAATTCAGGAGCTTGAAGCTCATATCTAGTTTGTTTCTCCTGTATTTTGGAGCTCTGGTGGGTAAAGTGTTGCACTGCTAACTGCTGAAGGTCATACGTCAACAAGTGGCAAGATGAGCAGTCTGTCCTGTATCATTTACCACATTTGAAAACCCAGTGGATGGTTAGCTATGAGTTCATTTCAGCTCAGCGACAGTGAGGTGTTTATTTATGGGTTTTATGGGTTGGGTTTTTTTTTTTTGTTGTTGTTGTTCTGTTTTGTTTTGTTTTTTTTTTCTGGTAGTTTGATTTAGGAGCCTAGTGGTGTCATTTTTAATGTGTCTGGCTGCTAACTGAAAGGTAGGTGGGTGGTTTGAACCCACCAGGCCTTCCCTAGAAGAAAGGTTTGGTCAATCTTTTTAAGATTTCTGTATCTTGGAAAGAATAGCCTTGGAAATAAAATTGCTTTGAGTTTTAATCAATTTGAAGGCAGTGGGCTTGGCTTTTACATATAGTCTGAGGAGCCCTGGTAAAAGAATGTATTGCATATTGGCCTGCTACCTAAAGGCCAACTGTTCCTCAGGAGAAATGTGCCAGTCTCCTCATAGAAAGCTTTGTAATCTTGTAAACCCTATGGGGCAGTTCTACTCCATCCTGTAGGTGCTGTGAGTCGGAACCAACCCAACTGCAGTGGGTTTTATTGAGTACCTACCTAGTTCTTGTTGTGGATTGCCATCAAATCAAGCACCACTCATAACGACCCTATAACAAAAGACCTGAAGCCTTTCTATAATTTTCATCGTTTCTCAAAGTTTATAGAGTTTCCAGAAGCATGTTTAGGAAGTGGGTGCCACTGCTGTGAATTATGTAAAGCACAGAATAAAATGTGCTAAACTTGGGACATATTAAGAAGCTACTAACTTATTTAATATATGTTTGGTTACTTAGAGGTTTTTAGGTGAAAAATTTCAATGGAAAATGATTCCTTTATACTTTTTTGATTCTGGAACCCTGCCAACACTAGCATAAACTATATTTTGTTTGTACTTGGAAAACAATGAATTTGTTCCTTTCTTTCTGGTTTCAGTGTCAAATATATTTATGACCTCTGTTATTTTTATTCTGTTAAGTCAAATTGTAATGTGAAATGCCCCATCTTTCCCCTCCCTGGTTGAATTGAATTGAACAGTTACGGTATTATCATGAGTTACATTTTATACTTTTTTTGTTTTCATAAACATACTTTATATATTGAACAAGTCAATTGAAAAATGAATTTGTTGCAAAATAATAAATATAAAAACTTCTTGTTTCCTCCATTTTAGTTTCCCATAGGCCAATTTTGGTTTTTTCACTGGAGTTTCTTTAGATAGACTATACCTAAAATCAGAGGTCAACATAAGTAAGTTAGTTTATACATGTAAAAATGTGAGGTTAATGCAACCATATGAATGTTGCATGGTTTCCTTAATCTTCATTGTTAATATGGTGAGGTATTAAACTTTTGCAAAAAGAGCAAAATAAGGTTAAGATTTGTATCCCATTCAGTAGACATTACTTCCTAAAGAGGCTAATTGAATTTAATCATATGTGTCTTTTTTTTCCTTTTCCAACAGCTAGCATGCCTATGGCTGTTCTAAATTTTGGCCAAATATCCCCATTTCAGAGAGGCTTTTTCTGTAATGACAACAGCATCAAGTATCCGTACCATGACAGTACCATCACAACCACTGTCCTCATCATAGTGGGGCTGTTCTTTCCCAGTATTTATGTAAGTAAATGAACCAGTAGGTAGTGATGAGTTTGTTGTGCTTGAGGTTGAATGAAGTTATGAAGTCGAGTGGGAGTAATAAGTCCATGCAGTACTACCTTCACCAGTATTTGTATGGTGAATGATTGCTTGAGAAATATACTCACTGTTTTAAAGTAGGGGTAGTGTTTCCTCATTGAAAGGGAGATGCTAAAGAAAATAACTTTGTCTTCATAAAAAAATTATAGAGTGGTTCTTAAAAATGGAAGTGTTCATGTAAAATCATTTAAATCAATTCCTGTCAGTATGCTAATAAAGTAAAAGGTAGGCCCATATATATTCTCTAATTCAGTTAAATTATTTTATAGCAGAGATGAAGCTAAGATTATGCTTGTTTTATCATATTATTAAATTGAAACTTAATGGCAGCCTTTAAAAATAGGGGATAGGCTTATTTATTAAAATTGAGAAAATAGAAAAACTCAACAGAATATTTAACAACTGTATCATTTTATTCATTTTTATTGTGCAGAAAATAACACAGCAAAACATATTAGCTTAACAATTTCTATGTTTTTAATTTAATGTTACTGGTAACATTTTCCAAGTTGCATAGTTATTCTCTCAACTAAGCTACTCTAAATATTCTACCATTATTAACATAAACTTATTACCTGCTAAGTAGCAATTCTTCTTTGCTCCCTCTCTTCCACCACTAGTAACCACTAATGCATTTTGGTTTCTATATATATTTATTTCATATAAATAAAATGATCCAGTATTTAATTTTTATTGACCAACTTTTTCAACAGTATTTTCAAAAGTTCTATGTTGTGGCATGCTCAGGACTTCATTTCTTTCCTTGGCTGAGTAATATTTTATCATTTTTTAAAGTTTTATAACCTTTTGGATGACGAGATAATTATTTTGTAGAATAATGCTAGTTTTTGCTGTTTTACATAACTGGAAACTATTCTGTTGGTTTGAATAACCAAATAGATTAAGGTCAGCAGCTGAAACACTGTGCTACTTTCTTTAGCTTTAGCTCTGATTCCCTATTCTCTGTCTTTTCTGTTTGACTTGACTTACTGGGTAGAGAAGGGAAAGAGGCGAACAAAGATTGTTGCCCTCCTTGTCTTGTGAATGCAGTAGGTCATACTGATTTTTTCATTCGACCACTATCTTCTGTGACTTCACCCTTCCAGATATGTGACTTAAGAGAATTTTTGTGTCCCTAGCCTTGTTCTCAATAGAATTGCCTGCCTTCCCACCCCTCCACCCCCATCTCTTCCCAGATAGGCTGAGAACCTAGTTCTTTTTCCAATTCCTTTCTGAGATAATTTTGTAATTTTTGGCTAGCAGCCTTCTGGGTTTTTTTATTCTGCATTAGCTCTTGGACTGAGGAAACGGTACAGAAGTTTATGCAGTACTGTCAGGGAGGTAATAGAGTTACTCTGCTGCAAAGGTTTTTATTGTACTGCCGTTATTTTGACCACCTTTTGCCAGATAAAGCTTGTTGTTGTTTTTTAAATTGCTCCTTCATTTTGTGTCTATAATTGCTTGGTTTAAGAGTCAGAAAGTTAATTATTTGACTTAGTAGTCCCATTTTAAAAAAACAAACAAACCCTGTAATGATAAAAAAAATACACACTCATATAAGAATTTAAAATGTTGATTTTCTCTTCGGTCTTGTGCACCGGGGAACAAGGTCCTGATCTGTCTGGTGTCGCCATTTCTTCCGCCCTTCATCTCTGTGTCTTTGGCAGAGCATCCGAAGGTTTACCGCCTCTGTGGTCCGTGGAAGCCACGAGGAGAAGGGCCCAGGGAAGAATTTGCCTTTTTCGGTGGAAAACACGTGGGGGTTGCCACTAATGATGACTGTATATACTCTGGGTCTGCATTTGCTGCGCCTTTCTTCATAGTAAGACACTAGCTGCTTAAGAAATAAAGATGTTTCAGTTCATCTATGAAACAGATAAGAAGAGCATTTTAAGAAGTCCATCCTCTGAAGAATGGCGCAAACTCTGTTGAATACACAGCGTTCTGCTTATGTTTGTAAATACTTACCTACGTGAATGCTGATGCCTCTTCTGTGAAAAAAAAATTAAAATGTATTACAAAGCAAAAGGGCAACGTGAACAATCTTAATTCTGTTACCCTTATGCAACTGCTAGTAACATTTTGATGCTGTTTCCTGTAGTTTGACTTTTCAAGATGATTACATTGGATTTTGTGCCTGCCTTCTTTATTATTCTTTATTTATCTTTTTATCAGGTGTTTTAAATTAATTATAAATATCAAGCAATTTAAATTAACAATTAAAACTAATTGCTGTGGTGGCACACAAGAACAGCACAGCTAGATAAACTATGATGAAAAACCTAGGTGTGAATTCTGTAGAATAATACTGTTGATACTAGTAATCCCGTGATACTGCTTTTGGAATCCTAGAAAGACATTTTAATATAAACATGCCTATATTAAAAGAAGAAATATTGGACCAATTTGAGGCCTTTCTTTTTCTTTGCTATAACCTGGCAAGTCTTTGGTCACTTTTTTCCTGTTAGTCCAAAAAGCTAATATAAAGATGACTTAATTCTTCATTCTTGGATATTGCTACTCTCGGGTTCCTAGGTTGACATGAATGCTGTACTGGCTTTTCTTAGTTTGGTCTAAATAGGCAACACAATTTCACAGGTGATAATTATTTTGTTTACCATCGCATGTGTTTGACATATAAAAGATGGCTAGTCATTATAGAGAGAAAAATGTAATAAATCATTAAGTAGGAAATATAAGAATATTATTCCTTGTGTTTAATAATTCACTATAACTCTTTGGAGAAGGTCACTACCCTAATATATTGAATGTGTTTAATAATTTACCATAACTCTTTGGAAAAGATCACTATCCTAATATATTGAATGTGTATTGAGATTAGAGATATCTTAAAATATGGAGGTAATGTCTTTTAGAATTGAGAAAAAAATATAGTACTGTGAAGCTTAATTTCTTTTGTTGAAAAAAGTTTTCATTTCTTCCTTACGTATTCTGCATTGCCTTTGTACATTGTTATGGAAAGTACTGAGTCAGTCAGTTCTTAGGAACAATTGTCCAACTGTCTTTATATAGGGAAGTAATAGAATGAAGTAATACCACATAATATTAACATGCATATTCATTAATATAAGGTTCTCTGTTTTTTTTACACAAACATAGTTATTCTTAATCACAGCATCCTTTGTTTAAAACTGGATTATTTTTCCACTTCCTAAACAACATTTCTTTGGAAACTATGAACTTTGAGAAATGACCATAGTTATAGCCTTCAGGTCTTTTGTTCATAGGGTTCCTATGAGTCGTGCTTGACTTGACAGCAATCAACAACAACAACAACAACAACAACAACAACAACTTGGGGAGAGTAATATGTAGAATTAAATATATTCCCAATGTAAAATTGTATTGATTGCTTAAATACAATATATTAAGTGTTTTTTACAAAGCGCTTGAAAATATTTTGATAAAATGTTCTTGTATATTGATTGCATTTAAAGGAAATAAAAGTTATCTGAATACTGAATACATACAATGCTCCTAAAAACGAAATCTTACTTAGAGAGTGGATGACTTTTCAAAATATAGCTAATAAAAAGAAAGACTACAGACTGGTCAAATACCTCTTTTTTTAATACAGGTAAATTTGTATTACAATGTCTTTCAAGGCGTCAAAAAAATTTGCGAATTCATTGCTTTCAAGTCAGAACCAACTCATAGATGTTGGTTTCCGAGGATGTAAATTGTATGGGCAATTTCACATTAGCCACACTTCCTGAATTCTGCTGTAGCTTCTCCAGTAGAAAGGGACTTAGGGAAAAAAAATTACTAAAAAGTTTGTTTTAAAGCCTTTTGAGTTAAATGGTAGTATAGGCATGTTATGAAATACCACTGCAAGTGTTAATTGGTTAAATTTTATCACTTTATGTGATAAATTAAGTTCCATTTAATTACTAGATGTTGTGTCTTAACTTTTCTAGTGCATATTTCTTGGCAGATAACCAGATTTGAATTATTTAAATAGTATTCTTAAATGCATATGCTAATTTTAAAAAACACTTAAAGCATTCCCCCCTAAATCAACATCCTTATTTAATTACATGTAATCATGAGACACTTAAAATTTAAATATTAATTGTACCACCATTAGGATCTAACTCTTGTCTGTCACTTCACTGTCCTATGGTGGCTTGCATGTTGCTATGATTTTGGAAGCTATGCCTCTTGACATTTCAGACAAAGCTTATAGACTAAGAATCCACTTCTGAAATGGCAAGCTTCTGAAAACCCTATCAATAGCATTAGGATACTGTTCCATATTGTCCTGAAAGATGAGCTTTTCATGTTGGAAGGCACTGAAAATGCAAGAGGAAGAGGAAGAACTGTTTCCTCTTCAGTCCACTTGACTAATATGGATGGAGTAAAGCTCTCACCCACTGAAAAGCTTTTCATACCACCTTCATCTGCTGATGTGCTGACGATTAAGATTCGAAATGAGAAGAAATTGTAATATGGAATGTATAAAGTATGAATCTAGGAAAATAGAATGTTGTAAAAAAATGAAATGGGACTCACAAAGATGGATAACGTAGTGAGCTGAATCAGTGATATTAATGAAGATGCAGCACAGGATGGGCTCACCAGTCTGCACTAGGAAATTTAGAAAATAGCTACCTGACCACCTGACTGGAAGAGACCCATATTTGTTTCTGTTCTCAAGAAAAGTGACCCAGGGAGATCTGGTGGCCTAGTGGCAGGAAGCTGCACTGCAATCCCAGAGGTATGTGGTTCAAATCCACCAGATGCTCTCCTGGAGAAGGAGGGACAATCTCCTCCTGTACCAGTCAGATCTAATTTGACAGTACACACACAAAAATAAGAAAAGAAAATAAATTAAAAAAAAAAAGAAAAGTGACCCAAAATAATGTGGAAATTATTGAACAACATCATTAATATTGAGTGCAAGCAAAATATCACCCCAAAATGGCTATAATAGTACATTGACAGAGAACTGACAGAAGGTCAGGCTGGGTTTAGAAGAGGCTGTGGCACCAGGTTTATCATTGTTGTTGTCAGATGGATCCTGGCTGAAACCAGAAGATACCAGAAGAATGTCTATCTATGCTTTATTGACTACATTGTTGTTGTTGTGTACCATTGGGTGGGAACTGACCCCTGCCTCACCCTACAGCGGGTTTTCAGAGCTGGTTAGTCGCAGGGGAGAAGATTGCCCATCCTTCTCCTATGGAGATGCTGGTGGTGTTGAACTGTGTGCCTTTGAGATTGCAGTGCAGCTTCTTAGCACTAGGCCACCAGAGCTCCTTATTGACTATGCAAAGGCGTTTGACTCTGTGGATTATAACAAACTATGAGTAGAATGTTAATCCCACAACACTTAATGTGTGCTTATGCAAAATGTATACCAGATCAAGAAGCTGTTGTCGAAACGGAGCAAGCTTTAAAACCAGAAAGGATGCGTATCAGGATTGTATCATTTTTCATACCTATTTGATACCTATGCCACGCAAATAATTTGAGAAGCTAGACTTTATGAAGATGAATGTGGCAGCAGATTGGAGGAAGATTCGGCTATAGTATGCATTATGCAGATGCATAATTTTCTTGTTCAAAGTACATTTGAAGCACTTGCTGCAGAAGATCAATGACTACAGCTTTCCATAGGAATTGCATCTCAGCATCAATAAGACAAAAATCCTTACCACAGGACCAATAGACAACATAACAGTATATGAGGAAAAGACAGAAAGTGTCAAGAATTTAATTTCACTTGGTTCTACAACATTCTTTGGAGCAGCAGTCAAGAAATCAGAAGATGTGTTACATTGGGAAAATCAACTTTCAAGGGCCTCTCCAAAGTGCTGAAGAGCAGTGATGTCAGTTAAGAGAAAAAGACATCATGCTGGGAAATAGAGGGGATCATAGAAAGAGAAGAATACTCCCAACAAGATGAATGGACACAGTAACTAACAATGAGTTCAAGCATATCAGAAATGGGGAGGATGGGGTAGATTAGGTCAGGATTCAGATCTGCAGTATAGAGTTGCAGTTGACTTGATGACTCCTAAAAACACCAACACATCAAAAAGAATTTGTTGACATTGAGCCATTTCAAGAAGTAGCTATGATCAAAGAACGATTACTACTGAAAGAAATCTAGGCTTCACGAAAAGCATTGGCAAAAATAAGGCCTCAGGATGTGGTGGAATATCAGTTGAAGTTTTTTTACGAAACAGATACAACTCTGTACATATGCACTAGTCTAACTCAAGAAATTTGAAAGATAGCTACCTGGCATACTGACTAGAAGAAATGCATATTTGTTACTATCCCAGAAAATAGCGATTTAAACAGAATGGGGAAATTATCAAACGTATCACATATAGGTAAAATGTTATTGATGATTATTTGAGAACATCAATAAGGAGTTAATGAATATTGAAGAAGAGGTTGTGTACTGAAGAATATCACTACTAATAGCATAGAGAGCTTGACTGAAAGTAAGGAATACAACTAGCAAGATGTTTTCTTGTGTTTTACTGACTATTCAAAGACATATTTAACTGTGGATGCTAATAATTTATGGAGGACAGTTGGAATTCCAGAATACTCATGTTCACCCAAAATCTGTACAATAACCAAGCAGCAGTCAGCAGTCAAGAACAGGACAGGGAGTTTCTACATGATTTAAAATCAGGAAAGGTGTGTGTCATTGCTCCATACTCTTTGGTCTATATGCTGAGCAAATAGTTCAAGAAGCTGGACTATATGATGAAGAATGTGGCATGAGATCACAACTCATCAACAACTTAGCAGACGGCATGGTCTTGCTTACAGAAAGTAAAGAAGGCTCGAATAATTTAATGAAGAAGATCAAAGACTGCAGCCTTCAGTATGGATTACACATCAACATCAAGATAACAAAAATACAATTGGATCCGTAGAACCAATTGGACTAGAATAGATTGAGAAGAGATTCAAACTGTCAACAATTTCATTTTACTTAGTTCCACAACCAACACCCTTTGAAGTAGCAGTCAAGAAATCAGTCATGGAATCTCTATGTTTAGCTTTCTGAGGAAACACCAAACTGCCTTCTAGAGTGGTTGTACCATTTTACAATCCCACCAACAATGTATAAGAGTTCCTATCTCTCCACATCTCTCCAGCAGTTATTACTTGCTGTCCTCTTAAACTTTGCCACTGCTACTAGGGTGAGATGTTATCTCATTGTGGTTTTGATTTGCATCTCTCTTATTGCCAGTGATTTTGAGCATTTCTTCTTGTGTCTGTTGGCCATCTGAGTATCTTCCTCTGGACTGGAGCACATTATGCTATGTGAACTCACTCAGTCCCATAAGGACAAATACTGTATAAGATCATTATTGTAGAAATAGATAACTAGTGAAACATTTATGAGAACCCAAGGAGGGTGGGGGAGCACAGGGGTGAAGATGGGTAGGAGGCTTAATCATAGAATTGCCCAAATTGATGGGTAGAGGGAGGAGTGGATTAAGGAAATGGGAAAGCTCTGCTATGGAAAACAACATATACAAACTTCATAAGTAAACCAGTATTAAAAAAACCAAAAGATAGAAATCAAAGGTCATGCATGTTCTGTTTTAGAACATTAATTATCATTGATTATTATAATTAATTACAATGATCCAGTGAAATTATTATTACACTATTCAAATTAAAAATATGTATGAATGAAAAACTCATGATGTTGAAACTCTCACTCAAAGAAAGAAATGAAAAAAAAGTTCAGATATCGTGTTGCTTTGGGTACATCTCTTGTCAGACACCTCATTAAGTTGCTAATGAGCAAGGATATCAGTTTGAACACTAAGGACCTTGACCCAAGCTATGGTGTTTTATTTGCTTCATAAGCATATGAAATTTGAACAGTGAATAAGGAAGACCAAAGAAGAATTGCAGCTTTTGAATTGCTGTGTTCATGGAAGTATTGAACATACTCTTCCAAGCATTATGTCCTTCTCCAGGGAATCATAAAATATATGACCTTGTTATCTGGCTTATTTCACTGGGCATATTTTAGAGGGTTATCAACATTATAGCATATATATCTACTTTTTTGTGGCTTATATGGGTATACTGTGGTCTGTTTATGCATTTTTTCCATTGATGCATATTGGGTTGTGTCTACCTTTTGGCTGTTTAGAATAGTGCTGCTATTAAGATACTTGTACATGTACTTGTTTGACTGCTCATTTTCAGTTTTTTGGGGCACGTACCTGGGAGTGGAATTGCAGGCTGACATGATATTTGTCAGGCATGTTAATGACTCATAGTGCTCTGCTGGTAACAGAAAGCTCAGCCCTTTGAACCCATCAGCTACTCCAAGGGAGAAAGAAGTAGGAGTTGGTTTCTCTAACAATTACAGCTTTGGAAACTCTCTGGGGCACTTACCCTCTGTCCTCTAGAGTCCCTGTGGGTCAGAAGCTCCTCACTGGTAACAAAGGTGTTAAGTCTATGCTGAAGTTTCTGAGAAACTGCCAACCTGTTTTTCTATGTTCATGGAACAATTTTGCATTTCCACTAGGAACATTCTTCAGTTCCTCATTTAGAGTTAATATTTTCTGTTTGTTTCTTTATCGTTATTTTTTATTTGATTTGCATTTCCTTAATTATGGAGTAGAACCAGAGTGCTTCTTAGAGGCAAGGATGGTAAATTTTGTTTCACTTACTTTGGACATAAACTGAAGAGCAGTGAATCCTTGGAGAGGTACATATGCCGGTCACAAAGGTATAGAGGGTCAGCATCCGAAAGACCCGTGATGAGATAGATTGACACAGTGACAACCACATGAGTATGAACATGACAAGGCTTGTGAGGATCGTGCAGGAATGGGCAAGGTTCAGTTGTGATGTTCATAAGGTCATGTGGGTCATGGTTAATTCATCTGTATCTTAGCACCACAACATTAATTGTGGGGTTGACAAAGTGTATTGTATATACCATAAACTAAAAGAATAAACCAGTCAGTGTTGAAAGAAGTACAGCCAGACCATGGTTTGGATCAGGCACACCTTAGTCTCTAGACCGAGATCTTTGCTCCTCCGTACTCTGGAGAGGTCCCTGACAGGAGACTTTCCCAATGCAATTTGTCTTTTGATTTCCTGGCTGCTGGTACCAAGAGTGTTCATTGTGGAGCCAAGCAAGCTTAAGCTATTAACAATCTCAATCTCTTCTCCATCTGTCATGATGCTGCCAATGGGCCCAGTGGTGAGAATCTTCATTTTCTTGATGTTGAGCTTCAAACCATATTGCAGACCACAGTCCTTGACCTTCTGCAGCAAATACTTCAGGTCCTCCTCAGTTTCAGCAAGCAAGGTTGTGTCATCTACTTAACCCAGGTTGTTTTTTTCTTTCTTTCTTTTTTAATTCTTGTATACCATCAAATCGGATCTGACTAGCACAGGAGGAGATTGTCCCTCCATCTGCAGCAGAGCATCTGGTGCATTTGAATCACATGTCTTCGGGATGGCAGTACAGCTTCTTGCTGCTAGACCACCAGAGCTCCCTTGCATAGCACAGTTTGTTGATGAGTCTTCCTCCAATCCTGATGCCACCACATTCCACCTAATAAAATCCAACCTCCCAAATGATTGAAAAGGTATGGAGACACGTTGCATCCCTGACATACACCTTTTCTGATTTTGAATCGTGCAGTTTCCTTGTTCTGTTCTGAGTACTGCTTCTTGGTCCAAGTATAGGTTTTGCCTAAGCATAATCTAGTGTTCTGGTTAGCCACAATTTGTTGCGATCTACATAGTCAAAAAATGCCTTTGTCAGTGAAACACAGATAGACATTCCTCTGGTGCCCTCTACTTTCAGCTAAGATCTATCTGACATGGGCAGGATTTTTATTTTTGTCCATAGAGAAGTATCTGTTCAAGTCTTTTGCTCATTTTTTTTTAAACTGCACTGTTAGTCTTTTTATTGTTGAGTTTTATATTTTCTCATATACTCTGGATTATCCATAATTGATATTTTGTACTTTCTGGTTCTTTGGACTTAAGCCTCCATCCATACCCTGCTCTTCTTGTTCAGATGTTAAGAGTGTCATTTGTGAGATGTTGTACATCCTCTGCTTGATAGGGTCCTTTGATTTGCCTGTGGGATCATTTTGTCTTCCAGGCTATTGAGATTCTACCTGGTATCATGAGAAATCTCAAGGTGTCTGTCATCTGTACCGAGGTCTGTGACTCTGCTGCTGTTGGTAGCCCTGCCACAAAGTGACCTTTAGTGATTTTTGCAGTGGACTTTGGAATTGCGAGGCCACTGTCCATCAGTAAATTGTGTGTTAGCAGATAAACAAAATGCTGCAGATGCAGATAATTAGTGTACACTCATGCTTTGCAAATGATTCCTCAGAGTAATATTCAGCTACAGATAAGTCTGTGGTACCAGCCTCTCTAAAGCCCATTTTTCATCTAATGAAAAATCCCAGTTATAGTACTTTGTAATAGCAAATGGTACTGCTTTGTGATGAACATCAAAACATTTTTTATTATTATAGAACTATTAATATGTTAAGCATAGTTTAGTGTCAGGCTGCTAACTGTTGGTTTGGAGGTTTGAATCTACTAGGTGCTGTTGAGAGGAAGAAGCCTCCTCTGGTAAAGAGTTTAAGCCTCACAGGCCCAATTGAGGGTTGCTATGAGTTGGAATCGTTCACAGCTTCAGTTTGCTTGGCTCCACAGTCAACACTCTCGGCACCAGTAGCCAGGAAATTAGAAGACGTATTGCCATGGGAAAGTCTGCTGTTAGGGACCTCTCCAAAGAACTGAAGAGCAGTGGTTTCTCTTTGGAGACTAATGTGTGTCTGATACAGGCCATGGTCTTTGCTGTCACTTGTTATGCTTCGGAGAGTTGGCCAATGACTAAGGAGGATAGAAGGAGAATTGATACTTTTGAGCTGTGGTGCTGGAGAAGAGTATTGAGGGTACCATGGACTGCTAGGAAAACAAACAGATTCCTCCTGGAAAGGGTCAAACCGGCTGCTCCTTGGAGGCAAGGATTCTAAGGCTCCATCTAGCATACTTTGGACATGTTGCAAGGAGGGACAAGTCCTTGGAGAGGGACATCATGCTTGGTAGGGTGGAGGGACAACGCAGGAGGGGAAGGCCCCCTGTGAGGTGGATTGATTCAGTGACTGGAGTAATCAGGATGGATATATCGGAGACAGTGCAATTGGCACAGGACAGAACAGAGTTTACGAATGTTGTATATAGGGTCGCTATGAGTCACATGCGACTCAACGGCACATAACAACTACAACAACATGAGTTGGAATTGTTCAACTTAGGTACAAATTTTATTTAAAGGTCTAGGATGAGAACTGTTTTTTAGGGACTGACTGTGTAATATGTGGTTTGTACAACGTTCAGTCACATAACATCTTATATCACAGAAAATAACATGAATGCTAATCAATACTGTATTATTCAGTATTAAGAAAGAATAACATTTACACAAATTCTTAAGTTATTGTTGGGTGCCATCAAGACAGCTCTCACTCATCAACCTCATACACATCAGAATGAAGCATTATTTGGTCTTGTACCATCCCTGTGATCTTTGCTGTGTTTGAACCCATTGTTGCAACCCACCGTGTCTTTTTATCTTGTTTAAGATCTTCCTGGTTTTTTGATTGACTCCCTACTCTACCAAGCATGATATCTGTAACATAAATTAATCTTAAGAAAACCCCACATCATTTTATGGAGACATTTGGAAGTTTTCATCACGATAAGTGTGTTTAAATATATGTTCTCAGATTTGTAGTTCAGTTGATTGCCAGTCTTTCTAAAACCATTTTGTGAATATTTGTTTCCAAGATTCAGAGTATTTGTACAAGAGGAGTTAATAAAAATGTGATGTGTCCATATTCTTCTGTTACCCATTTTTTTTCAAACTTTAGTGGGGGATTGAAAAATCAATCTTGTGGTATTTAGTTTGTGGAAGTAACAAGTTATTCTATTATGCTGTCTTTTGAACCATTATACATATTCACAGACAGAAGGCAACATTTGTTTGTGTCTTGATTTTTTTTTTTGGCTAAGTATGAATTTACTGTTCAGAGAATCTTATTCTTAAACCAGGTAACGATGATTAGCCACATATATGTAATACACAATCTTGCTCGTTGAAACTGAAGAGGACCTGAAACATCTGCTTCAGAAAGTTAAGGACTACAGTCTTCAATATGGATTGAATCTCAACATCAAGAAAACAAAGATTCTCACCACTGGGTCAGTTGTCAGCACCATGATAGATGGAGAAGAGGTTGAGATTGTCAACAATTTCAACTTACTTGGGTCTACATTTAACACTCTTGGGACCAGCAGCCAAGAAATCAAAAGATGGATTTAGGAAAGTCTGCTGTCAGGGACCTCTCCAGAGTACTGAAGTGCGACGATGTCAGTCTACAGACTGAGGTACGCCTGATCCATGCCATGCTCTTCACAATTGCTTGCAATGCTTCAGAGAGCTGGATAATGAATATGCATTCATGACAGAAGAAAAACTGATGCCTTTGAGTTTTGGTGCTGGAGTGTTGAACATACAGTGGACTGCCAGAACAAACAAGTCTTTCCTGGAGAAGGTGAAAACAAGTTGCTCTCTCTGGAGGCAAGAATTTTGAAGCTCCATCTCACATACTTTGAGTACATTGCCAGGAGAGACCAGTCCTTGGAGAAAGACATCATGTTTGGAAAAGTAGGACAACGTAGGAGAGGAAGGACAACGTAGGAGAGGAAGACCATGGATGGACTGACACAGTGACTGGGGCAGTAGGGGCAGGTGTGTTGAAGACAGTGAGATTGTCTCAGGATAGGACAAGGTTAAGAGCTATTGTGCATAGGATTGCTGAGTCTCGGGCAACTTGATGGCACATGTATTAAAAGGAGGAGTCTGGAAATACAAAATGATGGAACCCCTTTGAAATATAGTTTGGTCATTTCTTTAAAAGTTATACATAAACTTATGGTATGATTCATCAGTTTTACTAGTTAGGTATCTGTTGTTAGATGCCATTGAGTTAGTTCTGTCTCATGTTGTTAGGTACTGTCAAATCCACACTGACTCATACCTGTGAACAGCAGATCTGAATCCTGCCCTATTCTGCACCGTCCTTACTATCTCTTGCACAGCCCCGTGCATTGTTACAGTCACTGTGTCAGTCTGTTTTGTTGAAGGTCTTCCTGTCTTCCACTGCCCTCTGATTGATGGTGACACTAATGTACAACAGATCATCATTGCCCTGTTCTGTGCTATCCTCATGATTCCTGCTCTGCTTGAGCTCATTGTTGCTGTCTTGAAAGCTTCCCATCAGAAATGAGAACACAGAGCTCATGAAATAGTCATACAAGCATTAGTCCTAAGCCCCAAATAGGAATCAAGCCAAAATTTCATTACTTAGTGAATGGATAAGCAAAATGTGATAAATACATGTTGTTGTTATTGTTAGGTGTCGTCAAGTCATAGACGACTCATAGCGACCCAATGAATGAAAGGCCTGAACACTGTTCGTACATGTTCCGGAGGCAAACCATTTTGGAAGTGGATGGCTGCTCCTACTTCCAGGCTTGTTTTAGTTGGGAAGCTCCAGCCAACACTGTCTACCATGGGTAACCATTACCACGTTTGGCACATCAGTGTCACAGTGTTCAGCATCACAACAAACACAGGTTAACCTCTGTACAGCAATGCACAGACCAGTGCTATACCACCTAGAAGAATGCTTGACAGGAAAACAATTTGAATTAATTGTTAAATTGATAAATACATACATATTTAAAATACTGGGCACCAATGAAAAGTGTAGCAATGAGTGCTGTGACATGAATGGACCTGAAATACTTTATTCTAAATAAAAGCAGGCATTTGCAAATGAATATATAGGTTCTATAAAATGTATCTTGTTACTGTTAATAAGGGGCCATTGGTCATGACCCATAGTGACCCTGTTAACAACAGGTCTGGACCCTGTTCTATCCCATCCCATCCTCACCCTTCCAAGACACATTAGAGCCAATTGTAGCAGCCACTGTGTCAGTCCACGTGGTCAAGGGTCTTCCTCTCCTTTGTTGACCCTCTACCTTTCTGAGCATCATGTCCCTCTCCAAGAAATAGACCCTCCTAGCAACATGCCCAAAGTCTGTGAGACAAAGCCTCATCATCTTTGCCTCTAAGGAGCACTCTGGCTGCACTCTCACCAAGACTTATCTTGTTTGTTCTTTTGCCACTCCATGGGATTTTCAATGCTCTTCTCCAACACCACAGCTCAAAGACATAAATTCTTCTGTCATCCCTGTCCATTGTCTATCTCTTAGATGCATAGCAAGTGATTAGAAAAACCATGACCTCAATTACTTGCACTTAGTCCTCAAACTGACATCATTGCTCCTCAATAATTTGGAGAGATCCCTCACTGCAGACTTTCCTAGTGCAATATGTCTCCTGATTTCCTCACTGCTGGTACCAATGGTGTTAAATATGGATGCAAATAAAATGAAGTTATTGACATTTTTAATCTTTTCACCATCCATCACGATGCAGCCTATAGGTCCATTGGTAAAAGACTTTGTTTTCTTGACATTTAGATGCAATCCATATTGAAAGCTGTATTCTTTGATCTACTGCAGCAAATGCTTCCAATTCTCCTCATTTTGAGTAAGCAAGGAGTGTCATCTACATAATGCAGGTTATTGATGAGTCTCCCTCCAATCCTGATGCTACATTCCTCTTCATAGAGTCCAGCTTCTCAAATAATTTGCTCAACATACAGATTAAATAGGTATGGAGAAAGAATTCAACCCTGACACACTCCCTTCTTTTTTTAAACCATGTTATGTCCCTTTGCTCTGTTCACACAACAGCTTCCTGGTCTAGGTATAAGATTCACATGAGCACAATTAAGTACTCTGGGGTTCTCATTCTTCTCAATGTTAACCATAACTTGTTATGATCCACAGAGTCAAATGCCTTGCCTGGAAGAGTATGTTGCTCACCTTTCTTCTGCAGAGCAGCTAGTGGATTTTAGCTGCCTGCCTTTGAGTTGACAGCATAACTCCTAAACCATTAGGCTAGCAGAGTTTCCTCATAAAATGTACAGAAAAGACAAACTTTATCCAAGTAGAAAGCAGTGATTATCTATGGTTGGCAGTGGGAATATGTTTTGACTGCAAGTGCAGATGATGAATTAGAGTGGTATGTTCTAAGGTTACTTGTGATGGTTGTACAATTCTGTATTTTATCAAAATAATTTAATTACATACTTAAAGTGGATAAATTTTGTAATGTAAATTATGCCTTAATCATGTTGGGAAAACATCAGAGAAAGAAAAAGAATTTTATTAAGTAGTAAGCATTTTATTGACAAATGAGGAAAAGAGATTGTTTTAGTGACATAATCATTTGAGTACAAATTAGAGAGTGCTGTGAATTCATGGGAGAGCAAATGAATCTGTTCACTTACAGCTTGAAATCTGTAGGTAACATAGAATGTTTTTTTTAAATTAGTAACTTTTTTAAAAATAAAATACTTAATTTTTTGCACTTCTCTACACTTTTGTACTCTGGCTTGTGGAGTAAATCAGTGGTAAAAAAAACTACTTTCGGGCTCTTTGATAAGATCCTTAAAGTTTAAATTCCTTTTTAATTCCACATAAATATGTACTAAGGAAATAATAATAAAGAAGAATTTATATTTGGATATGTTCATTAAAGTTTATGCAAAGTAATCAGAAAATTTAAAATAATCCACATGCTTTCAAAGTAGGGAAGAATGATTAAAATTATTATTGTATTAGGTATCGCTCTCTTGGTTGCCAAAGGAGAAGGCCTTTCTTTAACTAACTGAAGTAAAATTTAAATTTGTTGAGAGTGTGGTACTCTAAGAACCCCAAGACATAACAAATGGATAAGCAAAGGATGACCAGGATTACTTTCCTTTGGTCTCACACTCCAAGGCCTAGCAAGTCGTTTCTTCTTTCCTTGTATCCTACCTCCTACTCAGACGTTTTCTCAGTCAGTCCTCCTTGGGCATGGCCTGGTGCTGTGTGTCAGCTGATGCAGTCTTTGATTCAATTCCCAAATATCGAGAACAAGAATTTGGACCAGGTCAGCTTTTTGAGGCTCAAGTGGATCAGTGAGTAAGTTACAGTGTGATCTTCTTTTTGGAACATGTCCTTGAACAATGAATGACACTGATATAATCAATTTCATGGACTTGAGTAATCATAAATGTAGGTTATTTTTATTTCAAGTATTTCTAAGGGAGCTCTGGTAGGCTAGTGGTAAGAAGCTGCACTGCAATCTCAAAGGCATGTGGTTTGAATCCATTAGCTGCTCCACAGGATAGGCAGTCTCTGCCCTTGTGTTTTGTTATTTGTCATTGAGTTGAATACAACTCATAGAGACCCCCATGAACCTTGCCCTAGACTGAACCAACTTCACTATCTCCAACACACCTGACCCCATGTCACTGTCACTGGGTGGATCCCTTTTTATCTAGGGTCTTTCTCTCTTGCACTGATCTTCTTACCCTTCCAAAGATGCTGTCCTTCTCCAAGAACTCTTCCCTCCTGACAATGTATCCAGAGTACATGAGACATAGCTTCAGAATCCTTCTCCAAAGTGCAACTTGGTTTTACCCAACACTACAACTCAAAGGCATCAGTTCCATCATTCTTAGTCATTCTCTAGCTGTCAGATGCATAGAAAGCATCTTTCAGGACTGCCTTCTTGGCCTTTAATGGCTTTCCTTTGGCTTCAGTTTTGGGAAGCTTTTAGTGCTATCTTGTAGAAATGGTCTCTCAAGCCGGACACCTTAGTCATTCTTACCCTTTAGCACTCTGGAGAGGTCCTTGCAAAAGACTGCTTTAAGATGTTAAGAAGTAGAGATGTCACTTTGAGGACTAGGGTGCTCCTGACCCAAGCCAGGATAGTCTCAGTTACTTCATATGCATGCAAAAGCTGGACTGTGTAGAATGATACATTTGGAATATGTTGTTGTTGGAGAATATGAATATACCACAGATTGTCAGAAGAATAAATACATCTTCTCAGAAGAATAGCTAGAATGCACCTAGGAGAAGGTTGAGGCATGGTCTTATCTTCAGTGGACACATCAGCAGCACTAACCTGTGCCTGGAGAGAGACATCATGCTTGGTCAAGTAGAAGGCAGCAGTCAAGAGGAAGGCCCTCAGTGATGTGGATTGACATCTTGGCTGCAATGGTGGGTTCAGACATAGTAATGATTGTGATGATGATGCTAGACCAGGCAACATTTTGCTCTGTCATACACACTGTCTCTGTGGATCAGAAATAATACAACATGGTTAACAGTGACTCTGTGTAATTGCTTATTTTTTTGCTATCATATAATTCTGTACCATTTCTTACTCAGCTTAAAATTCTTGATTAATAAGATCCAGCGAAGCTTATTGTGCAATGGATACACATATATTTGCCAAATTACATCTTTTTAACAAACAACTTTAGGAAAAAGAATAATGATATTCAGGTGTGATTTTATTTTGATACTCATCTGTGTTAAATGCACACTTTTACCCCTAAATTTAAGAATTATTGTAGTTCAAAAAATGAAACTTATAATTTCTAGTCTAGTATTTTTTGCTATAATTGAGGCTAATAATGTACAGTTCCCTGACAATAAGGTAACAAAGCTTAGTGAAGTAACGAATGGGAGATGTGGTGGGCTAGAGTTAAGAAGCTGCACTGCAATCCCAAAGGCATGAGGTTCAAATCCACCAGCTACTGTTAGGGAGAAGGCTGGACAGTCTCCTTCTGTGCCATGTATTGGTTGGTTACCACTTGACGGGATATAACAACAACAACAATTGTATTTTATATTAATCTAATTTTTTTTCTAAAAGAAAGAATAACTCTGAAAAATTCAGCTGATGCAGAAATAATTCCGTGTAAATAATGAATGTTTTTATTATGTAGGTTTTTTACTCGTAAATGCAGTGTTTCCTTGTTGGTCTAAGTATGGGTTTCACATAGCACAATTAAATGTTCTAGAATTCCCATTTTTCTTAATCTTAGACATAATTTGTTATGATCCATAGAATCAAATGTCTTTGCATAGTCAACAAAACAATAAACGTCATTCTGGTATTCTCTGCTTTTAGTCAAGATCCATCTTACATCAGCAGATATCAATCCTTTGTGCCAGAATCTCTTCTAATTCCTCCTTGGCAGTTTTGTGCTGATGTACTTTTCCAGTCATTTTTTATAATCTACAGTGAGATTTTATTTACATGTGATATTAATGATACTGCTTGATAATTTCCCCATTCTGTTGGGTCCCCCCCTTTTTTTTTAAAGGGGATCATAATGGCTCTCTGCTAGTCAGTTCATCAGATTGCTTTCATCAGATTTGTTGGTACAGACTGATGAGCACATCCAGGGCTGCATCTGTTTATTGAAACACTTCAGTTGGTATCCCATCAATTTCTGAGGACTTATTTTTTGCCGATGCCTTCAGTGCAGCTTGAACTTCCGTCATCACCATTGGTTCGTGATCATATGCTGCTTCCTGAAATGATTCTGTGCCAGCCAGTTCTTTGGTACAGTGACCTGTGTATTCCTGCCATATTCATTTGATGCATCCAGGATCTTTCAAGACTTTGCCCATAGTATCCACCAAGAAGTTGCTATTCAAACTGAGCAAGATCAGACTGCATTGTCTAAAATCAGGAAAGGTGTGCATCAGGAATGCATCCTTCTTCATTCCTATTCATTTTGTATGTTGAGCAAATCATTTGAAAGGTTGGAATTTATGAAGAAAAGGGTGGTTTCAGGATCAAAGGAAGACTCATTAACAACCTGTGTTACACAGATAGCACAACTTTGCCTGCTAAAAGGGAAGAGGACTTGAACCATTTGTTGCATAACATCAAAGACTACAGCCTAGTATTTCATCTCATCATACAGAAGAAAAAGTGGGCCAACAGGCAACATCATGACAGATGGAGAAGAGATAGAAATTGTCAAATATTTCATGTTGCTTGGACCCACAGTCAATTTCCTTGGCACCAGCAGTCAAGAAGGAAAAAGATGTATTGCATTGGGTGAATCTGCTGTCATGAACCTCTCAGAAGTATTAAGGAGCATTGATATAAATTTAAAGGGTAAGGTGCATTTGATTCAAGCTGTGATCTTTTTTTATTATTCATCTGAAAGTTGGACAGTAACTAAGGATGACAGTAGAAGAATTGAAACCTTTGGGTTGTGGTTTTGGTTAAGAATACTGAATATCCCATAGGCTACCAAGATAACAAATATGATCTTGGAGAAAGTGCAGCTAAGGTGCTCCTTAGAGGAAAAAATGGTTGGCGTGCATATTTTGGGCATGTCAGTTCTTGGAAAAGCACATCAAGCTTGGAAAGGTGGAGGGTTAGCAAAAGAGAGGAAGACCCTCACCAAGATGAATTGACACGGTAACAATGGGTTCAAATATAGCAGATGATCAAGATGGCACAGAATAGGATAAGGTTTAGATCCATTGTTCGTGAAATATCTATGAGTTATAGTTAACTCACTGGCACCTGAATTGTGGAAGCAGTGCTTGGTGATAGATAAAGAAATGGATTTGATCATTGCTCTGCAGGATGGTTACTGGCTGATGGTTATGCCTAATTACTTTGTAGGACAGGCAGCAAGTTAAGTCAAAGCTCTGGGTATTCACCGCCCCTCCATGTGCTGATTAAGTACAAAAGGATAGTGCCCATACTTTTGAAGCTCTTCTTCAGTAGTGCTGTTTGTATTGCAGGTTGGGGCACTTCCTCCCGCTTCATTTGAATATCAGCAATTTGGTGGATTAGAGAATATTCAAAATTCAGATGTAAGGGGTACTAAGGCTCTCAAGAGTACTGAAGAGCAACGACATCAGGCTGGAGACTAAGGTGCACCTGATCCAGAAAATAGTCTTCGCAGTTATGTGCTATGCATCAGAGAGTTGGCAGTGAATAGGGATGATAGAAAGAGAATTGATGCCTTTGAACTGTGGTGCTGGAGAAGAGTGTTGAGTATACCATGGACTGCTAGGAGAACAAACAGGTTTGTCCTGGAGAGAGTGAAGCCAGAGTGCTCCTTGGAGTCAAGGATTCTGAAGCTTCGTCTGACATACTTTGGACATGTTGCAAGGAGGGACTTGTCCTTAGACAGGGACATCATGTTTGGGAGAGTGGAGGGACAGCGCAGAGAGGAAGGCGCTTGATGAGATGGATCGATTCTGTGAGTGGACTGGTGGGAATGAGTGTGTTTGAGATGGCGAGGTTGGCACAGGATAGAACGGCGTCTAGGGCTCTGGTACATAGGGTTGCTATGAGTCGCAAGTGACTCGATGGCACATAACAACAAGGGCTCGCTGAGGAAACACTAGCTGTGCAGTGGTTAAAGTACTCAAATGCTAACAGAAAGGTCAGTAGTTTGGACCTCGTAGCTGTTCTGGGAGAAATGTGTGAAAGTTGGCTTTGATTCTTGGCAAGCCTCTGAGGCCGTTCTGCTCTGCCCTATAGGATGGCTGGGAGGCCGAATCCACTGTGGCAGTGAGTTTGGGTTTTTTGGTTCAGGATCAGTTGGTAATATCAGATCAGTATCATTTTGTTGTTGTTTCTTCTTTACACTTGTGTATATACCCTTCCTCCTCCCCTCCAGGGAAATAATCTTTTCCTCATCTTCATCACGAAAGAGCTGAACAGAAGATTCCAAAAGGCAGCATGGAATGACAAATCAAAATA
>NW_006399829.1:10749717-10799990 GCF_000299155.1 Elephantulus edwardii
TGTCAGAGGCAGTGAGATTGGCACAGGATAGAGCACAGTTTAGGGCTTTTGTACATAGGGTCGCTATGAGTCGCAAATGACTCGACAGCACATAACAACAACAACATCTTCTGTAATCTAAATGTAAGAGGCAGACACTGTGCGTTGTAGATAACAACTTGTTTGCAGGACTGTTTAGGAAAATATTTTCTTTATATTTTTAGTGTGATTACAAAGAGTATTTATTGTGGATCCAAGCAAGATGAAATAATTAACAACGTCCATCTTTTGTCCACCTTTCTTGATGCTGCTGCTCATTGACCCAGTGGTTAAATTTTGATTTTGAGATGCAATCCACGATCTGTGGGGAAATGTTTAAGATTGAAAACATAAAGCCCTAAACATCTGTGAAGTAGTCTTCTGATTAACTCTCTTATTAATCTTTTCTCCAGAAACTTTATTTAAGTTCAGACACCTCTTTACCACAACCCGAAGGCTGTTTTTGGAAGGAGTGGCTAACGCTTTCTTTAGGTGCTCTGTTCGCTTAACCAGTGATTATGACCTAAAAACGTTGTCATTACAGGGATGTTCCATGAAACAAAGCCTTAATGAATTTGCTTGAGAATAGTGTTAAAACACTGTGTGGTTAAATTGCAGCATAAGCAGGAAAGAGATTCTTCTAAAATTCATTTAGTGTACTTGAATAGAAGCAATGAGTAGAGGTGCTCTTGGTTAAACTGGTTAATAGACGGTTTGGAAGTTTTGATTCCTTTTGAAAGAAATCTCTTTACCCTAACTATAATCTTTCTTACTTTCGCATGCATTTTCTGCATTTCCCTTTTACATGTTCTCATTTATTTCCATGGCAACTGCATCTTATAATACCGTCTCTGGGGGTAATTATTGCCACTAATTAGTTATATTTCATTTTTAATGATATTTCATTTATTCCTTTTGCTAGCTGGATTGCCTTTTGCAATTCTTACTTCAAGGCATACCCCCTTCAATCGAGGAGTGTTCTGTAATGATGATTCCATCAAGTACCCTTACAAAGAAGACACCATACCCTATGCGTTATTAGGTGGAATAATCATTCCATTCAGTATTATCGTTGTAAGTTAAATCCGCTTTTCCAAGTTTATTGATTTTGGGTGATTTAATTTTTTTTCCTGTTAAGATATTAATGATTAAATGTATAACCTGAAACAATGTCTATTTTTTTCAGCCTTTAAGTAAAAATGTTATTTAAGCAAGATAATTTTAACTGCTTGTGACAAAAAGAGTATAAATGTATATCTGAATAACCTTATAAAATATATTTTATGATAATTTATTATATTACTGTGACATTGAGAACTCTTAATACCATTGTTTGGAAGTATTAGTATAGTGGATAACTGAATGTTATAGCAATATATTTCTAGCATAGTTTATATATAGAATATAATTGTATAAGAATTCATTCTCTTTGTGTGAATGTCTCAGGCCTCTTAAACCACTGTAATACAGAAAAGAAAATTTCTAACTAATGTTAAAATTTCATTTATTTGTGGTTACTTTAAAGCATTTAAAGTGCGTGCCATAAATGGAAGGAGAAAGCATGTATTTAGCAATAAACCCAAAAGAATATTTGCTGGTATTGAAGACAAGGCTGAGTCTTGAACCATATTCTTTTCAGTATTTCAGCAGGAAATACGTGAATAGATGTGGCTTCAGGGAGAAGACTTCAGTGTCTGGACTAGATGAATATTGTCTTTTTAATTTCTTAATGCAGAAATTCTATGATTTAATTTAATTAACAGTCTTTTAAAAAAAACAGTGGAATCTTTTGATGTAGACAAATCTTTTACTGAGTTCTTACTATTATAAGAAAGCAAGCCAAGTCCATGGTTCTTTGATTTAGGAGGAAGTTTTGAGTTATTTTTTTTAAAGTATATGTGTTTCAGAGAGATTACTATTTAAATAGAACATTTTTATTAGGGCTGTTAGTTGCAAATAGACAAAATTCAAGAGTACAAATAAACACTGCTAGAAATACTTGTCTCCTTTTTTTTGGGGGGGGGGATATGATAAAAAGAATGCCATTCAAGCAGGACTACAAAAATCAGAAGGCAAGGCCTGACAAAAAGCTTATTTAATAAAGCCTCTTAGTTAGATTTCATTAGCTTGAAATTTTTTATTATTTGAAGAGCCTGTGAGAGTTTATATTTAATAAAAGTCAAAATAATAAGAATATTGGCTTCATTAAAAAGAACAAACTGTTTACATCTGAGAAACCCCAATGGAAAGTTGCTGTGACTAGAAACCAGTGTGCTGGCAGTGCAATTTTGTGTTTAAAGCTCTGCATGAACCGGCCGTCGGTGGAAAGAAGCCATGTTTGAGTGACTCTCAACAATGGTGATTATGACTAGGAATGCACATAAGGATAACTAGCAGTTTATGGAAAATAGTTGAGTAGTTAAACAAGAACACTTGGGACAGCTGCTAAAAGCATGGTTAAAATCACTTTTCACCTGCTAAAATCATGATTAAGGTACTTGCTGTGGAGTCCTCAAAGATGAACTCCATAGGTGAGGAAACGTGTGTCTGGTTACCATTCTATCAAGAAGTTCATTAGTGGACCATTTCAACAGATGGAGTTAATTCATGCTTTCAGACAGGACCACTTGAGGCAGTGATAGTGGGGGTGCAGGATGTGATACACACCCACTTAATGCCATTGCTTCAGAACCAAATCAGAGCTGACCTTCCCACCGTGGTTTTCAGAGGCTGTAAATCACATGGGAGGAGACTGTTTCTATCAGAGTGTCACTTTGTTGTTATGCATCATCAAGTTTAGTACAACTAACAGCAACCGTGTGGACAAGAGATCTGAATTCAGTCCTACTCTGTGCCATCCTCATTATCTGTGATACACTTGAGCCCAATGCTATAGCCACCATTTCAGTCTATGTAATTGAGGGTCTTTCTCTGTTTCACTGACTCTCCACCTTCCCAAGCATGATATCCCTATCCAAGGAATGTTCCTCTAGCAACATGTCCAAAGTATGAGAGAGGAAGCTTTGTCATCCTTGCTTTCAAGAAACATTCTGGCTGTACTTTTTCCAAGACAATTCTCTTTGTTCTTTTGGCACTCAACAAGATCGCCAATACTCTTGTCCAACACCACAGCCCAAAGGCATAGTTCTTCTCTTATGCTTATTTGTTGTCCAGCTCTCAGAAGCATAGCGGAAAGACCATTGCCTAAACCAAGTGCCATGGTTAAAGAATTTGTGGAAAGAATCATTGGAGAATTCTGTCAGCAGCCAGAACCAGGCCAGGTTCAACAAATCTAAAATACGTCCTTGAATCTGTCCTACCTGAATTAAAAAAAAAAAAAAAAAAGAATAATAATCTTAAGAACAGTGTGAGGGCTTGAACAGAGGTCAAAGAACAGAGAAGCTGTGGGATGAAATCAAGGATTTCATACAAGAGCAAAAGAGAGACCAAAGTGGATGTCAGAAAAATCTATGAAAATTGTGTTAGAGCATTGAGAAGCTAAAACAAAGAGAAGAGATGTAAAAGTAAAAGAACTGAATCAAAGATTTTGAAGGGCCGCTCGAGAAGCACAGCATTATAATGGAATGTGCAAAGAAGTGGAGTCAGAAGAACTTACTCAGCATTTCTCAAGCTGAAAGAACTGAAGAGCCAATTCAAGCCTTGAGTTGCAAGACGGAGAGATGCCAGAGGCAAAATCTTGACTGCTCCAGAAAACATAAAAAGAAGATGGAAGGAATAGAGTCACTGTACCAAAAAGAATTTGGGATGACATCTGTCATGCTAATTGTGGAGGGTTGGCATTCCTCGAAATACATGTGCTTTCTGCCTTCCATAGGATCTGTCTTCAGAAAAGGATCTGCATTCCTATTAAGTTTCATAGTGGGAGCCTATATTTCTGTTTAGATGGACATTTAAGCAATTTTATATGCCTTTTACCTAGAAGGCAACACCATTTATTCTTTGCTAGGTCAGTGTGGTGGAGCAGCTTTCTGTTAATTAAGACATCACTCTTACTTTTGAAGAATTAACACTCTACTTGTCAAGTTAACACGTTCTGATTAGGATGCTGAAAGAATTTTTGGTATCAATTCCTTTTAGGAGGCAATATTTTATTTAATTTGGTATGGCTCACACTGGAGACAGCTAGATAAAAGTATTCATATCCGTGAGAGTGTTTTAATGCATTGCTAACTTGGTTTTGGAAAAATAAGGTGAAGCAGAAAAACTAGTACGTATTAGAAGTTTAAGTTCATTACTTCCATGTTCTGTGCTCTTCCCCAAGCACCCAACAAGTTAACTAATAGTCCGTTCTGTATTTATTTTGGACTCAGGAAGCTAGAGTATGGCTTTTATCACCAAATATAATTTTAAAATCAATATTCTTCTAATTTCTCAAGATACTGGTTTTATACACTTGGACATTTTTTATGCCTTTTAAACACATTACATTATTGAAGCCTACATAAAGTAATTTATTTCTCGGAAAATATCCTTGAACTTCTTTTTCCTCTAAAATTTTTGTATTTTAAATTTTGTATTTGTAAATTTTCTGTTGATTATGACTCATAGCAAACCTATGAAAAACAGCTCTGAACCCAGCCCTTTCCTGAGCCAAAGGAACCAACTCAATCCATCCCATCCTGGGGCTTCGTCTCTTGTGCTGACCATCTATCCTTCTATGTATGATGTCCTCCAAGGACCGCCCCCTCCTGATAATATGCCCAAAGTACATTAGACAGAGTTTCAAAATACATGCTCCAGGGAGCAACCTGGTTTCACTTTCTCCAGGACAGACCTGTTCTCTTGTTGTGTGTGTGCTATCAAGTTGGAACTAACTAAGAGCTGACCCTCCAGGGGGTTTTCAGAGGTAGTAAATTGCATGGGAGGAAATGGCTCATCTTTTACTGTGGAGCAGCTGGGGGAGATTCTAACCACGTGCTTTTGGGATTACAGGGAAGCTTCTTATTATTAGGCCCCTAAAGTACATTCTGACTCATAGTAGCCCTGTGCACAACAGAACAAAGCAGTGCTTGGTCCTGTGTGATCTTTATAGTTGTTGCTATTATTAGTTGTATTACTAGATAATTAATAATAGTGCTATTTTTTAAAAAAGAAAAATTATCACCTTCATTGATGGCCTAGTGGTGAGGAGTTGAGAGCTGCCAACCCAGAGGCAAACAGTTCGAATCCTCAGATCAGTTTTATGGGAGAAAGATGCACAATATCCTCCTATACAACTTACAGCCTCTGAAAATCTACTGGAGGGTTAGGTATGACTTGGTGGTGTCTGAACGATACATAACAACAGCAGCATCCCCTTTCACCACTTTGTAGGTAGGAACATGTACACACACACACACACACACACACACACACGTGCTATTAGAATCTAGGAAAGTTCTCAACATAGTTGTTTACGAGAAGTTTTTATTTGACTTCACTTTTTCAAAAAGCTAATGAAAAGTAAAGAGTTACTTGAAATGTGAAGCACCACTTCTTTTAATGAGACTTTCAAAGGTTGCCTAGTTTAAGATCTCTTGGAAAAGCCGGGTTGGTGGACACTGCCTCTTCAACTGTTTACATCAGCATTGTATACCTACATTTATATTTTTTTTTCTCTTTACAAAACTGTATTATCAAAATAGTGATGGTCAGCTGAAAGTACTTATATAAGACATATTCTTATTGGGGAAGTTTGTGATCTTTGAATAAATCATGGTTTCTGTCCTCCATGATACAGCACTGTCTACTTCCGAAGATCACCTGTTAGAATACAAGAAAAGAAAGACATTCTTACTGTTTAAGGTGAACTTGGAAATGACTTTGGCTCAACAATGGCCTTATAAGCAGCTGCCATGTTTACTCTGCTGCTTTATGTGTTATTTAGATTAAATATATCCTGTTTAGCCTCTACTTGTAAAGAAAAAAAGTATTTTTTAATTTTTTAAATTAAAAAAATGTTAATTTATGTATTAGTTTAATAATTAAAATAGTGTCTTTAAATTGAGCATTTTAAAATTATGAATTATGATTGTATATTTTATTTTGTTTCAAATACTTGGTTGCTTCTTTAACAAATTATTTTTCTGTTTCTTTTCTAGATTATTACTGGAGAAGTATTATCTGTTTACCATAAGCTTTTGCACTCAGATTCCTTTGTGGGAAACAGCTACATAGCCTGTATTTACAAATCCATGGGAACTTTTCTATTTGGTGCAGCTGCTAGTCAGTCCTTGACGGACATTGCCAAGTATTCAATAGGCAGACTGCGGCCTCACTTTTTGGATGTTTGTGACCCTGATTGGTCAAAGATCAACTGCAGTGATGGTTATATTGAAAACTACGTATGCAGAGGAAATGTAGACAAGATTAAAGAAGGCAGGTGAGTGTTAAATTGCTACTTCTGGTTTTATCTTGTATGTTCTTAGGTGGAAGGTTTCAGTGACTGAGAGATAGGTTATTGCTATTTGAGAGAAACTGGTGTGTGAGGTGGAGATGGAGCAAACCCCCGTGCCCACTCCAGTATTAATTCCTTTGACTTTGTTCTTCCTTTTGAAGTGTGCTTTGTCTGTTCTAGGTCCTCTTTAGAGAGCTCTGGGAGCCTAGTCTGTAGGGAGTTGTGTTCATCAGATCCACCAGGGATCTTCCTTTGAGATTGGATCAGCTGTAGGTCTGTTCTCCTTCGAGACACTGAGTTTGAGGTTTCTGGTGATTTTGGCTTTAGGCTTTTAAAAATTTATTTGCTAGAATTTTGATTGAGATTGCTCCATTTGTGAAGAATTTCCATCTTAATATTATCCTAGTTCATAAACATGGTCTGTTTATTTTATATTTCCTTTAACTTATCTTAACAATATTAATTTTCAGTCATCACAAAGTTTTTAAAAATTTTTTGTAATGAGATGAGACTCTGAATATTGCATTAGAGCACTGAGAGGCCAAAGCTAAAGGAAGAAATCAAGAAATTAAAGAGTTGAACAGAAAATTTCAAAGGGCAGTTTGGGGCAACAAAGCAAGATACTATAATGAAATGTGCAAAGAAATGGAGTTAGAAAATCAAAAGGGCTGAACTCACTCAGCATTTCTTAAGCTGAAGGAGTTGAAAAACAAAATCAAGCCATGAGTGACCATACATAAGGATGCTTTTGGTAGAGTGTTAAATGATCCAAGAAGCATTAAAAGAAGATGGAAGGAATATACAGAGTCACTGTATCAGAAGGAATTGGCTGACACAGAAGAATTTAATGAAATAACATGAGCAAGAGCCTATGGTGATGAAGGACGAAGTGAAGTTCAAGTTGCTCTGAAGGAATTGGCAAAAAACAAAGCCCCAGGAGTTGACAGCATATCAATTGATTTATTTTAACAAACAGATGCTGCCCTGGATGTGCGTACTATGTTGTGTCAAGAAATCTGGAGGACAGCCAGCTGGCCAACTGACTGCAAGAGATAGATATCAGAGAAAGGTGACCTGATAGTGTGGAAATTATAGAACAATATCATTAATATCACATGCAAGCAAGATTCTGCTGAAAATTACCCAACATGTCAACAGAGAACTGCCAGATGTGCAGGCTGGATTTAGAAGAGGTTGTGGTACTAGGGATATTATAGCTGATGTTAGATGGATCTTGGGAGAAAACAGTGAGTACCAGAGGAATGTCTATCTGTGCCTCATTGACTATGCAAAAGCTTTTCACTGTGTGGATCACAACAAGCTGTGGTTGATTCTGAGAAGAATGGGAATCCCAGAACACTTGATAGTGCTTAACGCAAAACCTGTGCTTCGAACAGGAGGCAGTCATTAGAACAGAGCAAGGGAACACTGCATGGTTCAAAATTGGGAAGGGACTCCTTCAGCGATGTATTCTGTCTCCATACCTTTTCAATCTGTATGCAGAACAGATCATCTAGGACGCTGGGCTGTACAAGAAGGAATGTGGCATCAGGATTGGAGGAAGATTCATCAACAGCCTGTGTTAAGCAGATAACACAACCCTGCCTGCTGAAACTGGGAGGACGTTAAGCACTTGCTGTAGAAGGTCAAGGACTGCAGCCTTCAATATGGATTGACGCTCAACATCAAGAAAACAAAGATTCTCACCACTGAGAGAGGCTAATTGGCAGCATCCGTATGGATGGTGAAGAGATTGAGATAGTTAACAGTTTTAGTTTACTTGGTTCCACAGTCAACACTCTTGGTAACAGCAGCCAGGAAATCAGGAGACGAATTACATTGGGAAAGTCAGATGTCAAGGACCTCTTCAGAGTACTGCAGAGCAACAGTGCCAGGCAGGAGACTAAGGTGCATCTGATCCAGGCTAGAGTTTTTGCAATTGTGTGCTATGCATCACAGAGCTGGACTAGAGTGAGTCACTAGGGATGATAGACAATTGATGCCTTTGAGCTGTGGTGCTGGAGAAAAGTGTTGAATATACCATGGACTGTTAGGAGAACAAAAGGTTTGTCCTGGAGAGGGCGAAGCCGGACTGCTTCTTGGAGGCAAGGATTCTGAAACTTTGTCTAACATACTTTGGGCATGTTGCAAGGAAGGACCAGTCCTTTCAGAGGGACATCATATTTGGGGGAGTGGAGGAACAGTGCAGGAGAGGAAGACCCTTGATGAGAGGATTGATTTAGGATTGGAGTAGTGAGAGTAATGTTTTGGGGACAATGAGATTGGCACAGGATAGAGCAGGGTTTAGGGCTCTTGTACATAGGGTCCATATGAGTCACAAACCACTCACAGGCACCTAACAACAACAACAACACAGTGATGTCACACTTGGTTGCCAGTGTGAAGAGATATTTAAAGTATCTCAATTTTCTGGTTTTTTTGTTTGTTTGTTTGTTTTGTTACTAGTGAGTAGAAATACAATTTGGCTTTTATATTGACTTTGAATCCTACAGTCTTGCTTGAACTCATTTATTAGTTGGAAGACCTTGTTTTTTTAGCTTCCTTACGTTTTTCTGTATTCCCATTAGTACTGTCTGTGAACAGTGGCAGTTGTACTTAATGTCTTGGTTTCCTAGGGCTGGTGTAAAACAGATACCAAAAGTGAATGCTGTATAGCACATCTGTTTCCTCAAGAGTGTAGGAGGGTCAAGTCCAGATTCATAGTTTTGTTCTAAGTAGAGATCCTTTCTCTCTCAACTCCTGTAACTCTGGGCATTTTTTGGGGTTCTGATTTTTCACTAGTGTGTTTTGGGAGTTTGACATCTCTGATTGGTGAGTCTTTTATTCAGTCCTGTGAGTTTTTGTTTCATGTGTTTTGTGACACTGTATGTATACTGTCCTAGGCCTCTGATCACAATTAGAGTTTAGTGCTGTAGCTGTTTTGGTTTTTTTTGTAACCCTATCACCTTTCGAAGTTCCCACAGTAATGCAGGGAAGGGTCAGGAAAACAATTTTTAAACAGTTGTGTGAATATCTGGGTCGTTAAGATTATTTCTATAATTTAATTTCATTAGAAGTGATTACTGTTTATAATTTTCAGTGAGATGATCCCTTAGTAAACTGAGATTCTTGAAAAAGGAGAAAGGAAAATCAAACATAAATATGAAATTTTAGGGAACCTTTTGTATCTTCCTAGAAAAATGTGCTTTTACAGTGTTTCCAGGCTGACTCGTCATGGATGGTTTTGGAGCTGTGTAACGCTGGTGCATAGCTGTGGCTTTGTGTAGCTATTCTCTTGTGAAATATAGTTTGGCTGGACACAGATTTTCTATTCTTTTCACTTGAATTTTAGTCAAGAAGCAAAAAAATTATACATTTCGGTCTATTGCTCTTTTTATTTGCTTAATCTCAATGGCCTGCCCCCTGTAAATTTTTACTTATAAAATGATAATGTCTGACATTAGAGAGAAAGGAACATAAGCACCCAGAATGAGTCATTTTTGTTGACCGTATAAATGAGTCAGAGTTACATTTGAGGATGAGATTATCCTCCTACAATTTTGGTTTTTGGTCTTGATTTTTTTCCTCCTCTGTCTCCATTTTTCTCCTGATCCCAGCCCCTTTTCCCTTTTGCACATGTGTACAGTCTTGTGCTCTGTCTGATGTCATAAGACTTTTGCTGGCCTCCTTTTATGGTGGCCTTTAGGAACTAAACATAGAAATGAGAACATAGTTAGGCCTTAATGGAGTACTTAGTAATTTTAATATCCAGACTGCTTTTAGTCACTGTCTCAAATTAATTTGCTATAAACTAAAAGGGCCTATTGCATCATTCGGATGTCCAGCAACTATTGCCTGTGCCAGTGAGTATTGCATGACCCTGTTTTGAAGAAAATTGCTAATGAGCCCCTGTCATTCTAGACTCCAGCTCTCTTTCAGGTCAAGATATTCTTCAGGCAAGCTTCTGAACTTCAGGGTTTCATTGGAATCATCTGAACCACATCTGATTCAGAATGCTTGAGATAGAGCTGGAGAATTTGTGTTTCTATTACTTACCTGCCAACTACTATTTCTCCAGGTCTGGGGGCTGCATGTTGTAGCACGCTGTCCTGGTTTATAGGAACCTGACGTTTCATGGCATCAGCTCTCTCAGGATTCAGTGAACTAATATTTCAGACTGCTTTGCTGGCTGCTCTGTTTGTATAGTCCACTATAGTAATTATTGGCTACGTAAAGAGAATTTTTTTTTCCTTTCATTTATTTGAGTAGTGCTCTTTAGAGGCAGGGTAGTGAAACTTTGTCTCACATACTTTGGGCCTGTTGTCAGGAGGGGCTAATCTTTGGAAAAGGACACCATGCTGGGAAAGGTGGTCAGAGAAAGAGAGGAAGATCCCCCTCCTGTGTAAGATGGGTTGACACAGTGACTGTAACAATGGGCTCAAGCATATTGGAGATGGTGAGGATAAGACAAGGTTCAGAGCTATTGTTCACAGGCACTGTGAGTCACAGTGGTATTCTGGTTCTGACAACAACAAGAAGAGCAAATACAGAGGCTAATGCAAATACAGAGGCTAATGCATGCAGCACTAATTGAAAGGCTGAAATCCAAATCCATTCCCTGTTCCATGGGATAAACATGTGCACTCTTTCTATAAAGATTTCCAGCCTGGGAAAGCCTCTGGGGCAAAGAGCTGCTCTGAGTAGTCGATTTGATTGACTGCAGTGTTTTTGTTTTTTTTGGAGTACAAACTTGGTGTTAGTGATGAATTTTGAATCACTGGTCACCTAAGTGCATGAGTCAATGAACTATTTCTGTTTTGATTGTGGCATCGATGCATCATACAATATATTGCATTGTTTGTATATTGTTTTGTTAGATGTTTAATTGTATCTTTAGATTGTAGAGATTGATCTGAATGTGAGAAGTAGTGCTTCTTTCATCCTTTTTAGAAATGTCGCCCACATACAGGTTAAATGAAGTTGAAATCTGAGGGTGTGCCCTCTGTAATAGTGAAAACCCATAATAACTAGACTGACTGGAGTTATTTAAGTACCTGGCAAAACCTGTTTGTCCTTTGAGAGAATGACTTCTTCTATCTGGTCTAATTGTAGATGTCACCAAAAGAAGCCTTGATGCCTCCAGAAAGGTTAATTTGTTCAGACTTTTTGTGTCTTGTGCCGTGTACTGTAAATGAGACAGCCTTCTTCTCAATCATGTATATCTCCTTGGAAATATCAGCATTTTGTATTCTGATAGAGAATGGAGGAGATGAGGATTTTAAGTTACTTCACTTTATAAAAGGACATTAGTCTTTAGTGTGCTTAAAAGGTGACTGCTCTCTCACTTGTACAGCACCCTGGTTTTTCAGCCCTGGTCATTCCCACAGTTGAGCTGACATTTTCAGTCACCTCAGATACATCTGAAATCTAGGCAGTGATTAAGGAAAACTGATGGAGAATTGACCATCTGAATTACAGTGTTGGCAAAGGATATTGAATGTATCCTGGATCACCAGAAGAATGAGCCAGTCTGCTTGGGGAAAGGACAGCCAGACAGTTCATTAGGAAGGAGGATAGTGGGACGTCGTCTCACAAGTTTGGGACATGTTCTCAGGAGGAGCTGGTCCTCAAAGAAGGCTCCAAGCTTTGCAGCAGGTCATGGAAACAGAAGAAAGAGCTTCAATGAGATAGAGACAGTGGCTCGAACAGTGGTGACCATGAGGGCAGCAAGGGCTGGACAGCGATTTGTTCCTTTGTACTCAGAATTGCTGTGAGTTAGAACCTATTGGATAGATTCTAAAAATAACACCATACCACATCATTAGATTTTCAGTTCTGAAAAGTTAAAAAATGCTTCATCTGTTGGAAGCTTAATTATTTTAAATTAATTTGGCTTCGGTAATCTGTTATTACTATTATTATTTTAAAACTATATATGTACAGACATGTATGTGTGTGTGTGTGTGTGTGTGTGTGTGTGTGTTTATATATGCTGTTGTTGTTGTTATGTGCCATTGAGTTGCCTGCGATTCACAGTGACCCTGTGTACAACAACCATAAATCCTGCTTTATCCTATGGCAGTCTTATTTTTTCTGACACACCTACCCTGATTACCCGAGTCACTGATTCAATCCATCTCACGGAGGATCTTCCTCTCCTGTGCTGTCCCTCCACCCTCCCAAGCATGACATCTCTCTCCAAGGACTGGTCCCTCCTTGCAACATTTACAAAGTATGTCAGATGAAGCTTCAGAATCCTTGCCCGCAAGGAGCAGCCTGGTCTCACCCTCTCTAGAATGAACCTGTTTACTCTCTTAGCAGTCCATGATATAATCAATACTCTTTTCCAACACCACAGCTCAAAGGTATCAACTCTCCTCCTACCATCCCTCGTCATTGTCCAGCTCTCTGATGCATAACAAGTGATTGCAAGGACCATGGCCTGTATCAGGTGCACCTTAGTCTCCAGACTGACATCGATGCTCTTTAGCACTTTGGAGAGGTCTCAGACAGCAGGCTTTCCCAATGTAATATATCTTTTAATTTCCTGGCTGCTAGTGCCAAGAGTGCTGATGGTGGAGCCAAGCAAAGTAAAGCTGTCAACAATCTCAATCTCTTCAGTATCCATCATGATACTGCCAGTTGGCCCAGTGGTGAGAATCTTGGTCTTCTTGATATTGAGCTTCAATCCATATTGAAGGCTGCAGTCCTTGACCTTCTACAGTAAGCGCTTCAGGTCCTCCTCTGTTTCAGCAAGCAGGGTTGTGTCATCTGCATAACACAGATTATTGATAGATCTTCCACCAATCCTGATGCCACATATCTCCTCATAGAGCCCAGCCTCCTGGATAATTTGTTCTGCATACAGGTTGAAAAGGTATGGAGACAGGACACATCCCTGGTGTATGCCCTTCCCAGTTTTGAACCGTGCACTGTTTCCTTGCTCTGTTCTGATGACTGCCTCCTGGTCTACGTATAGGTTTCGCATAAGCACGATCAAGTGTTCTGGGATTCCCAGTCTTCTCAGAGTCCGCCATGGTATAGTCAGTGAAACACAGATAGACATAAATACATGTAAAATATATATATCTTGAATTCTTTCTGTATTAGTGGAGGCACAATCAGTCATTTCCTAGAATGGCATCCTGACAGGAGTTACCCTTTATTAGCATGGCTTTCAACGAGACCCCACCAGTTGATCCACAGGTGAAAAGACTTGGTGGTCTGCTCTTGTAGAGATTTTAGTCTTATATATCCTTGGTGGCAGTTCTGCACTGTCCTACAGGGTTGCTGTGAGTCACAATTAACTAGACTGCACACAGTAAGACAGAAGACAAAAACCTTTCAGAGGGCACATTGTTAATTAGGATAGCTTATAGATCATTGGCACGGATAAGAATAGCATTTGATTGTATGTTAAAATTATTATGCAGACATGACATATGTCCCTCATTTTTCTGACATAGTTTATAATTGCCAAACCCCAGGATTGCAAAGGTATTCTTCTTGTGGAGCCATTAAAGTAGGATTTCTGCGTGGTACACTTGATGATGATGTGTTTGTAACATTTAAGTTATGAAAATGTAAGAATAAACAAAAAAACTTATATAATTTAAGATACTAGATTTTATTTTAGCTATATGTGTGTGTGTGTGTGTGTGTGAGAGAGAGAGAGAGAGAGAGAGATCTGTTGTTGTGTCCTGTTGAGTCTGAACCAACCAACAACTGACCTTCCATAGTTAACCCGCTGGTTGGTTTTCAGAGGTAGTTAATCTCATGGGAGGAGATCACCCATCCTTCTCCCGCAGGGCACCTGGTGGCCTTGAACTGTGTGCTTTCGGGATTGCAGCACAGCTTCTTGCCACTAGGCCATCAGAGCTACCTACTAAAATATTTTAAAACAGTGCTAGATGTTAGAGATACAAAGTAAATTAGGATGTATTATCAGTCAGGGAGGATAGGAATTTCCCAGTACATTTCCTCCTGTTCCTCTCTATGTTCTGATTTTTCTATAAAGAACATATATAATTGGAGATAATATGGGATATTCTTTGTCAAGACTTGTCCCTCTATTATCCAACCTTTAATGTGATGAAGGCTCAGTAAAAGAAAATTTTACCATAGAAAGATTGGTGCTGAGTTAAGTGTGGTCTCTGATGCTCGAAGTTTTTTCCCTTGTGAAGTAATGACAATAATTCCAATCTAGATATGAAGCAATCTAGGATATCCTGTCAGGGATCTCTGGTGGCTTAGTGCTAAGGAATTGGCCATTGCAAAGGCATGCTCATGGTTCAAGTCCACCAGCTGTTCTGCAGTAGAAAGATGGGCAGTATCCTCCCACAGAGTTAACGATCTTTGAAAACCCTCTGGAGAGTCAGCTATGGAACGGTTACAACTAAAGGTACAACAATCACAAGAAGAGGATATGTAGGAAAGGTTTTTTTTAGAGGAAGAAGTGGCTGCGCAGACTCCAGTAATGATTAACTAAAAAAATGTGGAATCTCGCTCTATGCAGAAGGATGAACTGTTAGTATAAAACTTGATGTGCTCAGAACCATGAGCAGTTTGGTGCTGCCAGAGTGTAAGGTGGCAAACAGTAGTAGATGATGGTGTGGAGAGGTCGATGTGACTCTGAACAGCTGGTGCTAGTGAAGAACGTGAAGCAGGAGAGTAACATGGTGGTTCTCGTTGTTATGTTGTTGTTGTTGATTGCCGTTGAGCCGAGCATGACTCATAGCAAGTGACCCTATGAACAAAAGGCCTGACGCCTTTCTCTAACTTTCATCATTTATCAAAAGTTTCCAGAGGCCTGTTGTTTAGGAAGTGGATGCCACTCCTGTTTAATGTAGAAAACATTCCACTTCTGCTTAACTGTCCTCTAAACATACTAAATCGGGCACTGAAATGTGCTCCTTGGAGGCAAAGATGAGAAAGCTTCTTCTCCTATACTTCAGGCATGTTTCTAGGAGGGGCTATTCCTTGGAGAGGAACATGATGCTGGGAAGGGTGGTGGGTCAGCAAAGGGGAAGAAGAACCTCAGCCAGATGGATTGACAAGGTGACTGCTGCAATGGTCTCTCCTGTGTCAGGGGGTGTGAGGATGACCAGAGCAGGTCAGAGTTCATTGTTGTACACGATGGCACTTCACAACAGCAACAACAACAACAACATAACATTTTACCAAAATGGAATCATAACAACAGACATTGAAATGTTAAGTGATAGGGAACTTGAGATAGTGAAGGAAATGTGACTTTTCTAGTATTTCCTCTTGGTTAGGAAAGATTTCTTTAAGTTCAGTTTGTGGCACTCCACTAGTCTTTGTGGGAACATGAGCTGTGGTGATATCATCCAGTCTAATCTGACCAGAACTATCTGTTCTCTGATAATTTTCTTTGTTGGGTTTTGCCTGTTGCCATTCATGGTTTCTGTTTTCAACTCCTAAATGTCTTTACTGGTACTGAAATACTGAAGGAAACCCACGTAGACATCTTGAGTGTCATCTTTCTTAATGCTGCTGATGAAGTTAGTGACATTTTATAATCCACACAGAGGAGTATGCTGACCATGTGGTAAATAGAGGACTTTCTTCCTCAGTGCTGCATCTTCTGTCACAAAATGAAACAAAATCTTCAGTCTTGCCCTCTGCCTGGCAATATTGCCTCTTCTCTGGCCCGGTGCCCCACTTCCTGCTTTTTTGTCATAATTGCCTCTTGTAAAAAGAAGCTTTAGGGAGTAATTTAGAACTTCTCTTCATCTGCCTTACCTTCAAATGTTTTTACCTCTTAGCAAAGATAGTCTTGTTCAAATGTTTACAAAGCCAAACAAAAAGAGTGTGTGTGATAGGCAAGGTATTACTGGTTGTCTGCATACTTTGTAGTATGCCCTTTGAACACCATTCTCTTTATTGCTGCTTTTGTTTGCCCTACTCTTGTCCGTTTTCCTTTTTTTTTTTCCCATTTTTTTAATTTAGGTTGTTTATTTTTTTAACCTCCTTAGCTAGGTGTGTTTAGTAATTTGGAAGGCTGAGACAAACAGTGCCGTGGAAAATAGGCCTGGAGGGATTCTGCTCTGCACACATGGGGTCACCACAGCCTGCGGTGGTGATTAGAGTCCTTTTGCACTCCCACTACTTTTTCCCTAATGCGAAAGGAAATGTGTGCCCTCTCTACACCCTAATTCGTAGACACACTGGTGGCATAGAGGCCAGGAGAGGAGCTGCCATCCCAAAGGCACCAACTGCTCCTTGAGAGAAAGATGGGTACTCTCTCCCTGTCCAGTTGATTGCATCTGAAAACCAGCTGGCAGGTCAGCTCTGAGTCGGATCTGGCTCAACAGCACACAGCAACAGTAACAACTTCCCCTAATCAGGGAGTTCTGGTGGCGTGGTCCACCTGACCCAATGGCTGTGACGCTGCAGGTTCAAATGCACCACTGGCTCCTTGGGAGAAAGATGGCGATCCCATCCTGTGTCATTCATTTACAGCCTCGGACACCAGCTGGAAGGTCAAGCCTGAGTCAGTACTATCTTGGCAGCTATGAGTTTATGTTGTGTTAATGTGACACCAGAACTGCCCCGAAGAGTTTCCTAAGCTGTAATTCTGTGGGAGAAATTGTGTTTTCTCCCGCAAAGCTTCCAGGGGCTTCAAATTCCCTATGGTTTCGTCCGCAGCCCAGTGCTTTACTGTTCCCTCCAGGGCTCCATTGAGCATATGGTTAAACATTGCCAAACTGTTCTGAACAGTGAGTGCTCATTTTCCCCATGCTTCACTTAATTTATTCTTAGATGTGAGATTCTTAAGAACCTGATTGCCCATTTCTTTTGTTATTATTATTAATTTTAATAGACATTTACAGAGGTTTTGGACTTCCATTCATTCATTGCTGCACTTGTCTCCCTGCCCACCCCTCCCCACCAGTTTGCTCCCCTCTCCGAAAAGAAAAAGAAAAAAATTCCTTCATTGGTATACAATTGCCCCATCCCTTCCCCTCACCCCGAGTACACTTCTCTATGCAACCTTAATTCTGGATTCCTGTGCTAACCATAATACTCAATCATATATCGCCTTTAGTCTGTTCTTACTAAAGCATTTCTAACTGCTGTTAGTTTCAAAAGATCTTTTGAAAGAAAACAGACCTAATACTTGGAGAAAATTTACTGTTCATGGAATTCTAAAAATTGAGAAATCATTATTCCTGTGTCGCATTGCCTGGAACACAGTGTAATGGTTTTACAGGATTGGTGGTATTGCTAGATGCCAGCAAATTGATTGATCAGTGTTTTAAGTTACTATGGAAGGAAAATTTGTCAAGTCTTTCACATTAATCTGCTGTTATGTGAACTTTTTATCAGGAAATCACATTTGAAGAAAATCCCTTATGTGTCCTTTTTACTTCCTTTTTATTTTTAGAATGTATAAAGGGCAAATTTGTATTCTCTTAAAATGAGTATGGACACTCAGATTAAGCCCGTTTCCTTCCTTATATATTACACCCATGTGCCATCTTTTCAGTTTTCTATTCTCAAGTTCATTGACACAGTGTATGAGCAAGGATATTATATTGCAAATTGTCTCATACGTGTAAATTGCCTCATGTGATATTTTTTATTGTCTTCTCTACCAGCTACATTGTTTGTGTGACCTTTCTCACTTATTTAACTTGATGTTCTACGGGGAGGGGTGACAAGACTTGGCCTTCACAGTAAAATGAAAGCATGGTAGGAGGGAGTTGGCGCCCTCAGCTCTTTGTGCCAGTTGTCTAACCTGTCCTGAGGCTGGAGTGCAGGAGCTCTGGTGTAGTCTCAAGGATGCTGTGCTGCTAACTAAGGAGTCAATACTCATCATCTCTGGGACCACATGTGTCAGAATCAGTCCCCCTCACATACACACTATTTCCTGTAGAAACGTCCCTCTCCTCTCCCTGGTCAGTTCAGACCCTGGCTGCGCCATGCAGCCCATTCTCTCTCTTCCCTAATCATCAGGGCTTAGGTGAACGGGTCCTGGCCACGCATCTGCTCTTTAGGCACAATCACCGCAAGAATGACTCACACAGCACAAAGCTGCCATGTCTCCAGGGACACACACTTAAGACACACTTATCCTGAGAGCGGATGTTCACTCTTACCACTTAGAAGCTCTGCCGAGCCCCCATCTTCTAAGATTTTCATTGGCCTCGCTGCATAGCCATGATGATTACAGCATGCCTGCTGAGATTTAGTTAGTATTGGGCCCCTTGTGGCCCCCCCTTCCTCTGGTCAGCTCCCTATCATTGGCCTCAGGTCTGATCTAATACTCAGGATCTAAGAACAAGGCCAAAATATATACTATACAGAACTTCTCATCTCACAGCTGAGAAGAGTCCAATTTGAAACTCAAAGAGAGGTGTATCTCTCTTAAATAAGTTACAGACCTTCCCTGGGTTTTTGTCTGTCTTTAAAATTGGATTTATAGTCCCTTCCATGAGAGTTTTTGTGAGGAGCATAAATACTACTGTAGGTAAGGAACTTTGACCTAGAAGGTGCAAGCCTTCCGAGTAGCAGCGGGACAGCGATACCATGTGTCCCTCACATGGGACACATCTTACTGGGAAAGACGTTTCCAGACTGTGACCTGGTCCTTTGTGACGTTAGTGGACTCAAGCTTGTGAGACCTTCCTCTGCTGAGGTGCCTCAACTCAAAATGACAAGAAACGGCTGCAAAAGGATGGCTTCACATTAGTAACAAAAAAGGAGAACATGTCAGGGAATAGAGCTGCACTGCTCACCCCAAGGCCACGCTTCTCTGGCCGTTTGAACCCCCACTGGCTCCTCTAAAGAAGGACTGGCTGGCAGTTGCGTCTCATGTGATTTACAGCCTGGGCCGGGCACTGCAGTGTCAGCTCTGAGCTGGTTCTGACTCAGTGGTAGTGAGTAGTGAGTGAGTGAGTCCCGAAGTGCACCTCTCTCAGGGACCATTTAATGTCCATGTGCCTGTCTGCCTCCCTCGGAGCAGCTGGTGCGTTTGAGCCACTGCCCTTTGGGCTGGCAATGTGGTTCATCAGCACTAAGCCACCAGACCTACCTTGTTTCACTAACTGTTTTGTATGTAGGCTAAGGAAGTAGACATGTAAAATTGTAAAATGCTATAAAAAGCGAGAAATGGTGACTGGCGTTTAAGCATTATGAGTACTCTTGTGTGGTCTGGGAGAGGGATTATCTATTTTTGAGAGAATTGTCCATGTTAAAGTTGTGGACAGAGAATATGTTGTCTCCTCCCATTTTACATTTATGCCTCTGAAAACCCACTGGAGAGTCAGCTATCAGTTGGTTTCAACTCAACAATGAGTTTTGAGTTGATAAAAGTTCCAGGGGAAATAGAGAAATGAAAAGAGATTAAAATCTCCAAACTATCCTGGGGATAAAAGCAATGAGGAAGTATCAGTGGAAATTTTGAACACGTGGAGCACTTATAAAAATGAGCTGCCTTCAGCTGTAAGGCAAGCCGCAGCACATTTCTTGCCATCATAGCTCATTATCTTCTGATCTGTTTGAAACAAAAGTGGTAAGAAATCAGTAAGAAAAGCCCATGGTTTTAAGTTAAAACTAATATTAATAACTCATGGATTAAAAGAGAAGTCACATGGCTACTAGAAAGTATGTGGAACAGAATTCACATTTATATCTGTAAATGTTGTTTAATAAAATAAGAAAAGGGGAAATAATAAACCTCTTGTTTTGTACCTCTGAGTTAGAACTGGCCACTGAATGACCTGTCTTTCCCCCACAGAGTGGCTAGTGGGTCTTTGCCTTGCATTTTGGTGGATCCACTTTGCCCCCCCCCTGGCTGGTGGATCAAACCAGTGCCTTTGGTCTGTCAAAGCACCTCCTTACCACTAAGCAGCCAGAACTCTCTTACTCATTAATAAACATAAACTTTTAAAAACTTACATAATAATAACGATAATGAGAATAATTAATAATATGTACCAAATCAAACATAATAAAACACCCAAACTTGGTGCCACTGAGTCAGTTCCAATTTCTAGAAACTCTGTGTTTGCACAGGGTTTGCAGAGCTGTGATCTTTAAAGAAATAGATGACCATTTCTTTCTTTCATGGAATGATTGATAGGATAAAAAAGCTGGTTAGTGGCTAAGCACTTTATCCAGTGCACTGTCAGGGCAGCTGAATAATAAAGACTCTCCTTTTACAAAGAGAAGAAAGAACACTATTAGTATAAGTTAAAGTATTTGCACTAGAGAGGATTGAGATTAGGAGAAAAGACTGAAACTGTCAAGGATTTCATTTTACTTTGATCCACAATCCACTTGGTATCAGGAGTCAGAAGATCAGGAAATGTATTGCAGTGGGAAAGTCTGTAGTCAGGAACTTCTCCAAATTATTGAGGGGCAATGATGTTTGTTTGAGGACTAAGATATGCCTTATTTTGCCAATAGTCTATGCTCCTGAGAGCTGGATAGTGAATAAGGATAACAGAAAAATTGCTCTCTTTGAACTGTGGTGTTGGAGAAGAGTACTGAATATCCTATGAACTGCCAAAAGAAGAGACAAATAGATCTTGGAGAAGGTGCAGTTAGAGTGCTCCTTGGAGGCAAAGATAGTAAGACTTCACCTTACATACTTTGGCATGTTGAGGGACAATGAAGAGGGACACCATGCCTGCAAAGTTGTAGGGACAACGAAAGAAAGACTCTCAACTAGGTGGACTGATATAATGACTGCAGCAATGGGCTTAAATGTGTCACAGATTGTGAGAATGGCACGGGATAGGACAAGAGTACAGATCTGTTGTTGATAGGGTCACCGGCATCTAACAACAATGATGGGCTTAAGAAAATAAAAGATTGATTAATTGCAGATCTCCTGATGACTGGTATCAAGGGTGTTGATGTGAACCCAAGTAACATGAAATCACTACCATGATGCTGTTTATTGGTCCAGAGGTGAGGATTTTTGTTCTGTGGATGTGAGATGCAGTTCATATTGAAGGCAGTAGATCTTCTGCAAGTGCTTCCAGCCTGCTCACCATCACCAAGCAAGGCTGTGTCATCTGCAAAATGCAGGTTGTTGATAAGTCTCTGATCATGATCCTTTTCTCTGATCTTCTTCTTCATAGAGTCCAGCTTCTCAAATAAGTTGCTCAACATACAGATTGAATAGGTATGGAGAAACAATACCCTGACACACACCTTTACTGATTTGAAACCATGCATTATTCCCTAGCTTCATAAATACAGGTTTTGTATGAGCACAACTCTTGTCTGGGATTTTCATTCTTCTCAATGTTAGCCATGGTTTGTTGTTGATCCACACAGTCAGATGCCTTTGCATAATCAACAAAGCACAGATAGATATTCATTTGGTATTCTTTGCTTTCAGCCAAGATTTATCTTGACATCAGCAGTGATACTCCTGATAACAAAGTCTTTTCTAAACCCTGCTTAAACTGGTAGTCATATGTCTGTTTGCTGTCCTAGCTGTTTTTTGGATGATCTTTAGCAGTGTTTTGCTTGCATGTGATATTATTGATACCGTTTGATAGTTTCCATTCTGTTGGATCACCTTTCTTGGGAATGGGAACGAGTATGACTCTTCCAGTTAGCCAGCGATGCAGCTGTGTTCCAAATTTCCTCAGCTAGACTAGGGAGTCCAGGGCTGCATCTGTCAGTTGAAATATGTCAGCTGGTGTTTCATTGATTCCTGGAGCCTTATTTTTTTGCCAATGCTTTCAGTGTAGTTTTACCTTCTTCCTTTATTACTATTTAAAAAAAAATATTCCCCCTCCCCTTCATTACATAGACTCTTGTTCATATGGTACTTCTGAAATCTTTTTGGTACAGTATCTCTGTATATTCCTTCCATTTTCTTTGGATGCTTCCTGGGTTATTCATTATTTTGCCCACAGCATCTATCGTCTTTCACATGCATATTAAACATCTAAAAATTCCTTCCAACCATGGCTTAGTAAGAAAAATACTTGCCAATTTGCTCTTCTTTACCTAGGGAGAACAGTCAAGGAAGCACTGTAATTGGCATTCTGGGTCTTGACCTACTTTTACTATATAAAATATTTTTGCTTTTCTTCTGCATCAATAGCTAATTCGCCCTAAGAATTTAGATCATGAATGTCAGTGGAGTTGCTTTGTTTTTTTCCCCTTTTTCAAAACTGCTATAGCATTAAATTTTCCAAATGGTCATTTTTATGTGGAGAGGATGGTATTTAAGAATCAATAGAAGGGGAGGGAGGGCTGGGCGGGGAGAGAAGTGCAGTAATGAATGAATGGAAATCCAAAATCTCTGTAAATGCTCATTAAAATTATTTTAAAAAAAAGAATTAATACATGACTCTACTTAAAGAGATGATTCAGATCTGATAGAGGATTGTCAGGACACAGTTTAAGAATGTCAAGAAATAATCTGGTAAAAAGTTTGAAGCAAGAAGTGAACCCATTTAAAACTCTAGAATACAATAGGAATGGAAAAAATTGGGGGTATTTCATTAAAGGCATTCCTCATCATTATTCCATGGCAAATCTGGCAAGTCGAGAAAATAAAATTTAAATCATGGTCATGTGAACAAGGCAAGGACATTTATGTTAGTTGTGGTTTTGGCAAGTGGGTTTGCAGTGATTCATTATTCATCCTGAGAAAAGTTTCCGCAAGATCCTTTGAAGACATCTTAACCCCAGACGCCCCGTCTCGTTAATGCTCCTTGTCTTGTCTACCCCAGCCCCAAATCGGCAGGTGGAAGAGCACTATGTTCCCAGATCTGAAGGTGGAGGAGTGGTGAGGAGAGCCCAAGAACATTTATGAAAATGAGTGTCTTTCTCCTTTCTCTTCCAGGTTGTCCTTCTACTCAGGCCACTCCTCCTTCTCCATGTACTGCATGATGTTCCTGGCAGTAAGTACTCTGTCTGTTGATGGGTGGCTGATGGATGGGCTGCCTGCAAGCACTGTGTTCAGTGTGGGCATCCTTTCCCGGACTAGTCAGGAAGCTGGCTATAACCGCAAATTTCAAGATGACACAACAAGCTAGATTCTCTTGTGGGTGCGTTAAGTAGAGAGGAGTGGATATCTGTGCTTCACTCAAAGCCAGGGACGGTTTGAATGTATTTGTGTCCTTCATTTAGAATTTAGAGGTAACAGTTTTGTCATACAGCAACTTGAAACTCTGGAGGATGATAGAGGGAGCCCGTGTGGCCAGTAAGGAGGTGCACAGGGATTTGAACCCACCAGCTGTAGCAGGAGGTAAAGGTGGGCAACCTCTGGAAACCCACTGCAGGGTCAGTCAGGAGTTTATTTCAATTGACTGAGTTGAGGTTTTGAGTTGAGGATAATGCAGACTATTTACCTTTAAAATAGGTGTTTTTCTGACAGTGGTAAAAGCCTAACATAATCAGCAAGTCTGAGTTTTGATGCTAAGAACTAGTAGATGTATCCTTATTTTGGGCTTATTTTCAAAACAATTTTCTGGAACCTAGAGTCTCTTTCTGTGTCTTGCCAGCAGGCCAGGGATACAAAGTACTGAATGAGGGCGACAGCTGTTGTTTGGAAATCTGTCAGTGGTTGGGAATGTCTGTCCCCATCTTCTCCATGCAGAGTTTAGGCACCATGCAGCTTGGCATTCTCCTGGCCTTACCTGGTGAGGAGTGGATATTGGTTATTACAGGGGCTGACTTTCTAACACATTTCCCAGGCCGCCTTCTATGGGACGGGAAAGGTTTCTGCTCCCAGGACAGCCAATGGCTGCTGCAGGAGCTTTTCACTGCCTCCCAGAACAAGTGGCATGACAACTGGCATTTGCCTTACAGAGTTGACAGTGATACACGCACATTATGCATAGCTGATAAGGTGGTGGTGTCAATTTCTTGGCGCATAACTAGTGGGGGACAGGATTTTTGAACGTGCACAGGAATCTTGGAAGGTCAGTGACTGTAGAACAGAAGCACAGCTGGGAGCCACACCACCCTCACAGTATTGCTGTCTTTGAGACCAATGTTGCATCTGCCGGTCCTTTTCGTTGAGGGTCTTCCTCTTTTCTGCCCATCTTCTGTTTTACCACGGTTATTTACGTATACTTTTGCATAGTCAGACAATGCAAGTAAATGTCATTTGAGGGAGCTCTGTTAGCATAGTCTGTGGGGACTTGCACTGTTACCCCAGAGGTTGTTTGAAGCCACTTGCCACCCTGAGGGAGAAAAATGGGTCCTCTCCTCTGGAGAGATTTTTCAGCCTTGGAGACCTGTGAGTCAGCTACGAGTTGGTGCTGATTCAAGTCGGTGAGTTTGAGAGTTTTTTACAGTTGTTCTATGCCATCGAGTTACCTGTGACACATAGTGGCCCTATGTACAGCAGTTCTGAATTCTGCCCTGTCCCAACCAGTCTCACTATTTCTTTTTTCTTTTTTTTTCAGTCTCACTGTTTCTGACACACCTACCCCCATTGCTCCAGTCACTATCAATCCATCTCATCGGGGTCTTCCTCTCCTGCGCTGTCCATACATCCTTCCAAACATGATGTCCTTTTGTAAGAACCAGTCTCTCTTGGCAATGTGCCTAAAGTATGAGAGACAGAGCTTAAAAATCTTAGCCATCAAGGAGAACGTTGGTTTCACCCTAAGAAAGACCTATTTGTTTTCTTGGCAGTCCGTGGTGTGTTCAAGACTCTTCTCCAGCACCACAATTCGAAGGCATTGATTCTTATTCTGTCATCCTTAGTCATAGTCAGCTCTCTGATGTATAGCAAGTAACTGTGAAGACCATGACCTGGATCAGGTGCACCTTAGTCTCTAGACTTGACATCATTGCTTTTTAGTATTCTGGAGAGATCCCTGACAGGAGATTTTCTCAATACAATTCATCTTTTGATTTCCTGACTGCTACTGTTAAGAGTACTGACTGAGCCAAGCAAGCTGTATTGTTAACAACCCCAATCTCTTCTCTACCTTGGTGCTGCCAGTTGGCCCAGTGGTGAGAATCTTTGTCTTCTTGATGTTGAGCTTCAATCCATATTGAAGAGTACAGACCTTGACCTTCTGCAGCAAGTGCTTCAGGTTCTCTTCTGTTTCAGCAAGCAAGGTTTGTCATCTGCATAATGTAAATTATTAATGAGTCTTCCTCTAATCCTGATGCCACATTCCTCCTCATAAATCCCTGCTTCCTGGATCTACTTTGCATATATACAGAAAAGACATGGAGACAGGATGCATCCCTGATGCACTCCTTTTCTGATTTTGAACCATGCCATGTTTCCTGCTCTGTTTTGAGGACAAGTATAGTACCGTCAAGTGTTTTGGGATTCCCATATTCCTTAAGGTTAGCCACAATTTGTTGTGATCCACACAGTCAAATGCCTTTACATAGTCAATGAAATACAGGCAGACATTCCTCTGGTACTGTCGGCTTTCTGCCAAGATCCATCTGACATTCACAATAATGTCTCTAGTACCACGACCTCTTCTAAACCCCGCTTGTATTTCTGGTAGTTCTATGTCAATGTACTGTTCTAGTCGTTTCTGGATAATCTTCAGCAGGATTTTGCTAATGTGTGATATTAGTGATACTGATAATTTCCACACTCTTGTTGGGTCACCTTTTTTTGGAATGGAAATAAATATGGATCTCTTCCAGTGAGTTGGCTAGGAAGCTTTTCTCCAGATTTCTTGGCACAACCTGGTGATCACATCCAGGTCAGCATCAGTTTGTTGAAATACGTCGTTTGCTATTCCATCAATTGTCAGAGCTTTATTTTTTGTCAAGTCCTTCAGAGCAGCCTGAACATCCTCCTTCATCATCATAGACTCTTTTTTTTTTTTTGTATTACTTGATTTTATTTTACATTAGGTGGTGGACATCATAGACTCTTGATCTTATGTTGTTTCATGAAATTCTTCTGTGTCAGCCAGTTCTTTTTGGTACAATGATTCTGTATACTCCCATCTTTTAATGCTTCCAGAATCATTCAATATTCAGCATCCTTAAGCATTGCCGCGGGGCTTGAATTTGTTCTTTATAGTTAGTTCCTTCAGCTTAAAAAATACTGAGCGAGTTCGGCCCTTTTGATTTTCTAACTCTGGCTCTTTGCCTTGTCTTCCTGAATTGCCCTTTCAAATCTTCTGTTCAGCTCCTTAACTTCTTGATTTCTTCCCTTTGCTTCTTGATGCTCAAGTGCAATATTCAGTCTTTTCTGACATCCATTTTGGTCTTCTTCTTTCTTTACAGTAGACACCCAATATTTCTGAAAATGTGATGCCAGAAATGTCCATTACTGGGGAAAGAAGGAAGAGGCAGAAAAATAGGGAGGATGGAAATCCTAGGATAACAGTTTGGTGGGTGAATGTGGGAGGTGTGTGTGAAGGAATAGGAGAGATTGAGGACTCGAGAAGACAGGGTAATAATAGACATAGAGGAGTGGTGATTGTGTGAAATAGAGGACATGAATGAATGATTGTATGAAAGACAATGTACAATGTACAAGAGTGAAAGACAATGTACAAGAGTATAAACAAATAAAAATTAAAAACAATACAAATGTGCAATCTTGTCTTGCCACCTATTTAGTTTTACCAGAAGGTTAGCTTGTCTTTGAAAAACCAACTTTTTATCAATAGGGCAGAGAGGTTGGGGGAGAAGCAAGAGCAAGATGCTAAGAACTTTTCCAGAGCACATGAGAAGCTTTTGAGGATTTAGGTATTTTCTGTGATCTGGTGTAATTTTGAGGTAATTATTCACTCTACCCTCCATCCTTCTTTCTGGTAAAGAACTATGAATCTGAGGTTTAGTTAATATTGACAGCAAGCTGTATGTCACAGCACCTTGGTGGTTTGGTTGTGTTTTTTTTTTTACTCTTCCCATTTGTCCCCGTGAAATAAGAAATGAGAGGTGACTGGTAGTTTTACAGATGAGGGAATAGGAGCATTGCATATGCGGAGGTGGGCACTGAATGAGTCCTCTGAGGGTCTTTAATAATTGAGCTTCATCCGTTAGTCCAGTTATCTTAGTGAAAGTCAAATAATTTTTTTTCTTCTTTCTGAAAGTAAGATTGTGAGTGGCACCTAACTTTGATCCACTGGTTTTGTTTTTTTTAAAGTTTAAATATTATACTTAGGTGTAGGTATTAATTTCATGTCTTAGCATTTTCTTTTCTTCCCTGTTCCCTTGAGCCTTCTTGGAACACTTGCTGCAGAGTTAATCACACTGGGATTATCTCCATAGCCCCGTTCTGGCTATCTAGTCAAATAGAATCTGTGCTGTGTGGTCTTTGTGCAACAGAAAGTTAGTGGGCAAAGGTTTTGGCAGCCTGCTGTGTGTATACTCTGGAGCATATGAGCAGGTGAGTCAGGGATATGAGCAGCAGGAGAATTAGAAGAGCTGTATTTTGGTAAGGATGCTGTAGTGGCAAGACGCTGTGCTGCCAACACAGAAAGATGCAGTTCAAATCCACCAGCCTCTCCGCAGGAGAAAGACAGGCAATCTCCCATGCCTCTGAAAACTCACTGGTCGGTCCAGCTATGAGTCACTTCCAATTTGACAGTATGTAACACCACCATAGTTTGGTAACTGAGTAGCAAGCATATGGGTCATTTAGATAGAAAAATTAAAACAAAAAAGCACTTACTGCTGAAGATCAAAGATTAACAGCCTTTAGTATGGATCATTCTGCAACACAAAGTCCTTCTGGATAATGCATTCACTGCATTTCAGCCTTGGAGCAGTGGAAGGAACTTGTACAGCGACCTGTTTTTATCTCTGTGCTTAGATAGGTGTCACCTTCCTTTCCACTTTGACATTTATGCACAAGTTTTATCACCCACACTCCATGGAAAAGTCTATAGCTGATGAATGATCGTGTTTCCCTGAGCATGCTGGCATCTAAGATAGCCAGAAATTTCACTAGCAAGAATCTCTGGCACCAAGAAAAGAAGTTCCCGCAAAAATGTCTACGTGAAGAAAAGATTTTTGACACCGTCCTGTCTGGCATCCAGATGGACCCTGGAGTCTTCTTCAGCAGGCCTTGGCATCAGACAATTCTGCTGACTGGCTGGAGTGCAGGGCTTCTTTGCACACAAGTAGCCTCCATTATGGCTTCAGTGACTCCCCTTGAACTTGGCTGGAATTTGTGTGACAGCTTGGGAGAAGTGCCATGGGATGAGACTTTCTTTTTCAGTCCATTGAGAAATGCAGTAATGCCTTCTTGTTGAGGCTGAAACCCCGGTGTCTCTGTCACCATCTCTTATTTTTCCCTGTAGTAGCTTGCATATCTCTTGGTATCCTCTCGGCACAGAATGCCTCCTTTCCAGGCCTTGCCCCTTCTCCTTACTTGGACAGTGTCACTCACTCTGAATCCTACAGATGCGTTTTCATTCCAGCTAATAATCACCCATCTTACATCACTCAAGATCTGTAAGATCCTGTGTTTTGGTACTGATACAGGTTCCCCCCACTCTCTAAAAATAGAGCATTTTGTAAACTTAAGTAACATAAAGCAAAGCAACTGCCATTCCTTCATATGGGAAACATTCTTTTAGCATAAATCCTCAAGTGGCCGTAACAGTGTACACAGACTCAAAGGTCGGGTGCTTTGGTGGCAAGTACGACTGCCAGGCAGTGAAGTCCCTCTGGCTGCTCAGGGTCCCAGCTTCTTGTCACCAGCCTGCTCAAGGCTAGCTTCTCCCCTTTTTAATAAAAGCAAAAAGAAACTTCCCTTTAGCTTTCTAAAAATGGAGCCTAATACAAGCCATATAATTTACCTATCTTGATTATCTGCTTCCTGTCATTCCTGTCAGTTTTAGGTGGCAGAAGTTAGAAAACCTCAATTTTATCATGTTTGGTGTTAGTGGTTGGTGTGCAGCTGTGAATATTGGTTAGTATTAACAGGTCTCCTTTGTATGCTGTGTACATTACTAATAATGACATTGTACTTCCAGATCCTGAAATGTTCATTTTGAGATGACTCCAAGACCATTCTCAGCAAAGATCCTGTGATTCAAATTCAGAGCATCCATTACCAGCCCATGTCAGCTCACCAATTCCATTCCATTTGGCCAGCTTCTCATTTTCCTTTATCTGTACTGTATGTACTCCACATTCTGATTATGAATGGATGTTTGTAGCTGTTTCAGTCAGGGCCTACATTGGCTAAAAGCTTTATTCCGTTCCTATCATTAAGGTAGGATCTACTCTGAAGAGACAGCTCAAAGGACTTTGGGAGTCAATGAAACTAGTTGGCCTTGAAAATGCCAACATCTTGTTTCCTCCCTAAAGCCTGGGCTTCAGCAACAGGGGGTTAGATTGGCTTTCTGTCCTTATTTCCATAAAGAGTATTAACAGCTGCCTGATTCACTGGTAACAGCTAAAGAAACTTTTATTCTTTTCTTCCTATAGTATTTGCAGCCCCTCTCAGTATATAAGAAGTGGAGAAATCAGAGTATAAAGTTAATGGTACATCCTTCTTTTTTCTAAAAATTGTGTTTCCTGGAATCTCGTCTCCTGTCTTTTCTAGAGTTGTTCTCTTGTATGCTTTAAAGTCTTTTTGGATAATATTCAGGTTTGTGAGGGGTTGAGGGGAAGATAGTAGAGTTAGTCCTCTTTAAGCAAAGAAGTGAAGCTTTTGGTCCGATAGCAATCCTCCAGTTGACCCTTGTGTTCACCCCTCAACCAATTCTTAGCACCACAGTACTTCCTAGTCTGTTTCTGTCTTGTAATTCTGTATGAACTTTTTTCCCTTCTGGAGAATAAGGCAGTCTGGTGTCATGGGGATTTTAACTTTGGGAGAAGAAACATATACTACCATATAAAGTGTGGGGCATAAGAATAACCTGACCTTCATCAAAGGAGCACAACAAAAAAAGGCAGCTATAAATCCTTAAGTCGAGGTATGAGAGGAGGTAGTAGACAAGAGGCAGTGATTTTGGAAAGCAGTTAATAGTATAGAGGAAGCGGAGTCCAAGAGTAGGGCTTAGGAGACTGAGAAATGCTTAGTAATTGGAGGTGTCAGAGATCCAAGAGTGAGTTTTGGCCAGCAACATGGAAGACAGAAACCAAAGTGTGGAGCTGTGGGGCTCAGTCAGCTGGACCAGGGAGAGGCTGTACAAGCGCACTGCAGCGTAAGGTGGGGACCATTATTTTCTGTCTAAATTCGAGTTGAAGGGATTTCTCTCATTCATCCTCTGACCCAAGAAGTAGCTATACACATTTATAATTTCAGGCTTGGCACACTGTAGGTATTTGGTAAGTATTTGAGTAAGTTAGTAAGAATACCACAAACTCTATGCAAATGCCATTCTAACTGCATGAGACATGTTACTCAGTGTCGCTTATTGGATCAGACTGAATTTCCTAATGCCAGATGCTGCTTTTACTTCAGTAAAACTCTAGAATTTCAAGATAAGTCTCTTGATATTGACTTGCTATTAACCTGAAGGGGGGAAAAAAGGAAAAGGGATCCTCAGATGATCAGTAACATTTAAACTTTCGACGGCACAGGAGAGGAGAACTCCAGATGAGATGAATTGATACAGTAACTGGGGCAATGGGGTTGGTGTGTCGGAATCAGTGAGACTTGCTCAGGACAGGGCAGGCTTCAGAGCTGCTGTGCATAGGGTCGCAGTGACTTGACGGCACATAACAACAATGAGTTTTATGAGTCAGACTTTATGCTGTTTCGAAACAGATGTTCATACTTGTGCCCAGTGAACTGGATTTGTGTCAGTAGGCAGAACCATGTAGATAGTTTTTTGAGAAATGCACTTAATATGAGCAGTGCATCTTAAACAGAATTTTTAAAATGGATGTTAGAAATGGCATTCTTAATGGATACAGATTAGGCTTTAAAAAAGGCAAATAGGTTCACTGACAGTTCATAGGAAAGATTCCTATTCTTTCCCTACTGAAATCCTTAAGTGTACACCCATAGTCAGAAGCAGACAGACAAGGGAAATCTCCAGATCCAGTGACTTTGTAGGAAAGCCATAAACACAGTAAAGATGCTATTGAAAGATTTTACTTCTTTTCTGGATCACAGATATAGTTTGTAGCATTTGACCAGGTATCTACATTTTAGAGAGATTATTTACTAAACTCAAGTGGCCATGTTTAGATTCTGAGAGTAAGGGAGCTCTCTAGTCATTTGTGTCGTGAGTTACACAGACTCAGTCCTGACACTGACACAGGAAGTTAGCCCTATGGGGCTGGAGCAGGGGCAGCTTGGGCTTAGGAGGCTAATGGTACACCCGAAACTCAGAATACTGACAGTGTCAGCCTTTGACCAATGGACTCATGTTACAAAAGAGTTGCATCTGAAACACTTATGCACCATTGTCTTGTTTACAATTCCAAGATAGAGCAAAGACCTGGTGGTCTATTACAGCCGAGAAAATCCAATGGGCAAGGAGTACATATTAAAAGTGACTAGACAAAACAGTCAAACTAGTGATGAGCTCCTATGTATAATAATGGCGATCCCATTTCTTTACCTTTTGCTTTGCACCTGCACTCCAGACAGATCTAGGTATCTAATAAAGCTAGGCTTCTCAGTTGGCACTTGAGTGAAATGGTTTTATTCTTCTCTTTTGTATTAGTTGTATTTCCAAGCCAGGATGAAGGGAGAATGGGCAAGACTCTTACGCCCAACAGTGCAATTTGGTCTCATTGCTGTATCCATATATGTGGGCCTTTCTCGAGTTTCTGATTACAAACACCACTGGAGTGACGTGTTGACCGGACTCATTCAAGGAGCTCTGGTTGCAGTATTAGTTGTAAGTACAACTTGATAAACATTTGACTAAGAAAAACTGCCACTGAAGAACTTACTGTGCAAGGGCTGTGAGCTCTGGGGCCCTAGCAGAGCTGCGCTGGCAGCCCACAGGCACGTGACTCAGAATTCACCAGGTGCTCTGAGGAGAGATTGGCAGTCTCCTCCTGTGGGATTTAGAGCCTCTGAAAATCCGTGGGAGGGTCAGCTATGAGTCATTTCCAACTTGATAGCACAGAACATAAACTGGTAAAAACCACGTATCTCATAGGAATACTTAAAGACTGACTATAAAGACAATCTACCAGTTGTATTTTTGGTAAGAATTGGGGGATTTTTTTTAAAATTGCCTGCAGAAGGAAGCCATTTACCTAAGATAAAACAATGTAATTCTTTGAAGTTACAAAGTCTGCCAAAGGAAATAATTAATTAATTTTTATCCCACATCATGTATACCTTTTTGTTTTGTATTTTAGGCTCATGCAACTTTGTGTGATTTACATAAAATGTATAATCTATCTTTTCTAGGTTGTATATGTATCAGATTTCTTCAAAAACAGAGATTCTACTTTTCAAGTCCAGAAAGAAGAGGACTCACATACAACTCTGCACGAGACAGCTGGGGCAGATAAACACTATCAGAACAGCCACCAACCTTGATGGGTGGCAGGGGCCCAGCTGAAGCTGCCCGCTCCCTAAAGGACTGTGCCGGAGGCACAAGGGTCGGGTCGCACGGCCCTGCCTGTTGTGCACACCTTCACGGGACTGCTGCTGCTACTCCTCCTGGACGCCCACTTTACCTGTATACAGTTACACTCAATGCAATGTCACCTAATCGCTGAGTTTATTAAAGAGATTTCAGGCCTTCACTTAACTGTTATACCACCTGTACCATTATTTTTATTAAAAATGCAATGCTATGTACAAATTATGTAATATACTTTGTAAGAATGAAGTTTATTTTAAATACAAATTAAAATGTTCAAAGACATATCTTGAGATGGGAGAACTAAATTAGTACTTCTAAGTATTTGTAGTCAAAAGTATCCAGACAGGCGTTTAAAATTGTACATTCCTTTATAAGTAGAGGCTTGCAGCAAACACAATATCTCTCTTGATTTTGGTGATTCCTAGGGGAAAAAAGAACACACATTTAACTGGGTTTTTTAAAACAGCACAACAATCCTGATAGAATAATTAAAATGGTTTTAAAAACAGTATTTCTGTTCACATAAAAAAACACTAGAGACGTTTTAAAGCACCTCACATGTGCGAGTATAAAATGATCAAAAGGGCTAAACTGTCAAAAGAAATGGATTAGAAACCACTGTATTTTCTATTACTATGTGAAATGCTTTCTTGAAAATAGCAAGTAAATTCTGTTTTCAAAACATTCATTCCTGGACTTAAAACCCTGAGTGAATAAGCCTGCATCTATATGTCAACAATCTAGAAACATAGGCCTATTTTTCCTCTTCTCAGGATGTCAGTTTGTTAATCAGTAGAACAGATGGCCTCATTCTAAGATAAAATGTGGATGTGCTGTTCTTTGATGCCATAACTCTCTTCGGCAGAGAGATTCAATTGAGAACAAACATATTTAAAATCATATTTGAGTTTCCCTCCTCAGTTACTATCACCTTGATCTAGCCAGCCTTTCTTGATCTGGCCTCTTTGCTTCCGCCTTAATACTGTACAGTCTGCCTAAAATGCAACAGGAACAATGAGCCGTGTAAAACCCAAATCAGAGCACCAATCCTATGCTCATATCTTCCAATCATTTCAAGCCTGGGGCTGCTGGAGCTACATAAGGTCTTTCTTCTTCCTCCACCACTCACTGTTCTACTCATTACTCACTCTGCTCCAGGCCGTTACCTTCTCAGACTCTCTCATCCATCATAATTCTACTTCCTGTATTTTTTCTGTAGTTCTACAAACACCATATATTTTAACCAATGACTTCTTGATTGTTTATCTCACCCACTAGAATGTAAGCTCCATGAAGGCAGGAATTTGTTTTTGCTCACTGCTGTATCCTCAAGTGCTTAAAACAATGCCTGACATTGTGCTCACAATAAATATTTTTAAACCAATATATATTATATAAGCTCCTAAGTTTCCCTTCATTCTCTAAATTTAATTTATAAACATGCCTAAATGTCCCTCTATGGGACTCCTAATTTGTGGTCAAGGACTTGAATCTCACAAGATTTACCTACAGTGAGAGGAAAAGGTGGATTAGATACGAACCTTCTGCAAACTTGTTCTCCAGCTCAGTGTTCCCAATGGCTTTCGCTGCTTGACACATCTGACGCAGCAGTTCTTCCAGGCGCCTCATACAGCGAATTATGCTGCCTGCAGAAAAGGAAATGGATCATTTGTGAGATAGAAACCATTAAAGCAGTAGAAATTTAAGAGGCAGAAGAAGGCATGAAAGGATAGTAGAGATCTCAGGGGTTTTCCATGAAATAAAGCAGCCAAAAAACTTGACTGGCCACTTACTAGATCCCTGGCACTGTGATGGGCACTTGGAAGACTATAAAGATGAAAGGGACAATGCTGGCCATTAACTAAAGAGTAGAAGAACATGGGTTCTAATATGTTAGCATTACCATCATAGAGGTGTAGCAGCGGAAAGCAACTGTGGGGGGAGGATGACAAGAATCCTGGTCCAAACAATGAGATCTCTGTCAGGCAGCGACATGGAAAGGTCACTGACAGTGGGCAGACAAGCCTGATAAACTGTAGCTTTTCAAGGATCAGGAGTGCACCCTACTAAGCTCCACACATGATCCTTGTTAAGAGAATGTAAGAAGACATTCTTAAAAAAAAAGGAATAAACAGATCGGATTTGTGTGGGTTTTTTTTTTAAGAAGTACCATCATTACTTCCCAACCTTAAATATTAGTTTTCTCTGCATTGTGTCCTCAAGGAAGCAGAAGAGACAAGTTTCTTCCCATGAGACTGGAGATAACTGTTGAATCCACAGCTTGTATTCTTCTGTCAGACCTGTAGTCCGCCCTCTAGGATAAAACCTGGGACTTCACTGCTTGCGCTAAGACAAAAATACAAGCTGTTACCTAGTAAGATAAAAGAATGCAGTAGGAAATACCTATGCACACTTACAATGTCATCTCTCCTGGAGCTGAACCCAAAAGCCCAAGGAAATACTCCATAAGCACCTAGGGGAATTGGGGAGATGACTTCTCAATGTGCCAATGGATCATAGCAATGAGAACACAAAGCTCTTTCTATTTGAGACAGTTTATGGGGTAAGACTCACCAATGAGGAAAGAACCAGCTAGATGACAATGATCTCTCAGAGGATAACACTACTCCTTGGTGATCTAGTTAGGATTTGGCACTTTTAAAGGATAATACTCATAGAGAGCGGAGGCACAAGAGTTAGAAAGAACACAAGATGGATACAGGTTCCAGTTTGGATTCTTTACTCACTAGCTCTGAGATACAAGCCCCTAACTCACTAGTGCATCTCCTTCCCACCTGTTAATAAATTACAAAACAAACCAAAAACTTCTTACTGTAATTCAGGATAGGTGGCCTACGATAAAGCAGCAGAAGGTCTTTGAAAAAGGCAAAGCCCTAAAAGGCTGAAATAGAACTCTTCACACAAAATACTCAAAGGTTTGTAGCGTTTTTTGATCCTTCCTCTCATCAAGTTCTGTGAAGTTCTTGAAGAATAGTTCAATTATAAACTATTTCTATTGTTTTAATTTTACCAAAATGGTTCTGCTATTGTCATCAAATAGACATAAATTCAATGATCGCACTACACAGTAGGGGCAAAAGTGATACTTCAACCTTCTCCCTCTACAAGTACGAATGCAGATAAACAGACTAAATGTTGCAGAAATGATCTAGCAGCTATCCTACCTACTAATAAAAAAGCTGTTCTCTGTAGCGCCTGGGCTCTTGTTCCAGCTGCCTCATCAGTTAGACCCAGCGAGTGGAAGTGCTAGACAAGATCTTCAAAGCCACACTACTACTGTGACCTTTAATACCTGACTTATTTCACTTAGTATAATGTGTTCAGAGATTTACTCCTCCAGGAACTACTGATGATGACATGCCACTGTGTGGCTATGCCTCATTGTGCTCATTTAGATATTAGGCTGTCTGCTCCACTGTTTTGCATGTACAGCTCTGGAAATAACACACACATATTTGAGCTCAAGTGCTTTTTACTGAAGGGCTTTTTTTTTTTAAAAAAAAAAACTGCAAAAATCATCTGGTTTTTCACTAACAGCATCATATTCACTGAATAGTCAAAGAAGCATATTTCCTCCAGTTTCATGGCATCCCTCAAAATGATTTCTAACACAATGACTGCCTGACTTTTAAATTACGTTTTAGTACAGTGCTTTCTGTGAATCTGGCATAAGGTTAGGATGAAAAGTTTCCTAACAGCTACTTTAACCAAAGAAGAAGAAACAGACATGCTTTCTACCAACTTTTGTATTTAGAAAGCAAACATAAAACCAAGATGCATTACTAGTGAGGGGTGACTGGAAGGCATAAGTTGAGAACAGAGAAGAAGGATCAATAATCAGAAAAACAAATATGTGCCAGAAATGAGGCTGGAGATAGAATGATAGAATTTTGTATAATCAATGATTTATTCATTGCAAATATTTTTTATAAAGGAAAAAAGCCACAAATGACACCTGTACAAATGGACTTCACCTGGTGGTCTACACAGGAATCAGACAGATTATATCTTGGGAAGATGGTTGGAGAAGCTCAATTATCAGCTGTGAAGACTAGGCCAGTCGTTAACTGTGAAACTGTCCATCAACTACGCATGCATAAATTAAAAATAAAGCTAATGAAAAGGAATTAAATCCACAAGAACCAAAGTTTGACCTTCAGTTTATCCCATCTGAATTTAATAACCATCTCAGGAATATGTTTGAGGCCTTGGACAGTAATGAACAAAACCCAGATGAGCTGTGGGAGAAGATCAAGAATGTCATCCATGAAGATTACAAAGACCGAGGAGGAAGGCTGAGACTGATGGCAGAAGAGACTCTGAATATGGCACAGAAGTGCAGAGATGCCACAGCAAAGTGAAAAAATCAAGACGTAAGGAGCTGAACAAAAGATTTCAAAAAGCAGCTCGGGAAGAAAAAGCTAAGTATTTTAATGAAATATGCAAAGAGCTCGAGTCAGAAAATCAAAAGTGCCAAACTTGTTCGGCATTTCCTAAGCTGAAGGAACTGAAGAACAAATACAAACCTCAAGTTGTAATACTTGAGGTTGCAGAATACTGGCAGACTATTTAGTCTATTTAGTGATCCAGGAAGTATCAAAAGAAGATGGAGGGAGTAAACAGAGTCACTGTATGAAGGACAATCGGCAGACACAGAAGAATTTCATGAAACAACATATGATCAAGAGTCAATGGTGATGAAGAAGGAAGTTCAAGTCACTCTGAAGAACTTGGCAAAAAAAATAAGACTCCAGGAATTGATGGAATACCAAGTGACATACTTCAATAAACAGATGCTGGCCTGGACGCGGTCACCAGGCTATGCCAAGAAATCTGGAGGCCAACTACCTGGAAGAGATCCATATTTATTCCGATTCCAACCAGTTGATTCAAGAGTGTTCAAATTATTGAATAATACCATAGTATCACACACAAGGAAGATCCTGCTGAAGATATCTAAAGGAGTGAACAGTACATTGAAAGAGAGCTGTCAGATATGCAAACCAGGTTTAAAAGAGGCTCTATCTCTAGTGACATTATAGCCATTATTAGATGGATCCTGGCTGAAAGAGATTATCAGAGGAGTGTCTGTGTTTCATTTACTATGCAAAGGCATTTGACCATGTGGATCACAACAGATTGTAGCTAATGTTAAGAAGAATGGGGATCCCAGAACACTTAATTGTGCATTTAAGACATCTATACTTGGACCAGGAAGCAGTTGTCAAACAGCAAGGAAACACTGCATGGTTAAATATCAGAAAAGGTGTGCATTAGGGATGCATCCTATCGCTGTATCTTTTTAATCTGTTTGTAAGACAGATCATTTGGGAGGCTGGACTTTATGAGGAATATGGCATCAGGACTGGAGGAAGATGCATCAACAACCTGCATTATGCAGATGACATTACCTTGCATACCAAAACTGAGGACTTGAGGCGTTTGCTAAAGAACGTCAAGGATTGTAATATTCAATATGGACTGAAGCTCAACATCAAGAAAACAAAAGATTTTCACCACTGGGCTAGCTGGTAGAACCATAACAGATGGAGAGGAGATTTAGATTATTCAATTTCCGCTTGTTTGATTCCACAATCAACACTCTTGGTATCAGCAGTCAGGAAATCAAAAGATGAATTAGGAAAATTTGTTGTCGGAGACCTCTCTAAAGTACTGAAAAGCAACAACATTAGTCTAGAGACTAAGATACCTGATCCTAGCCCTGATCTTCTCATTACGTGCTATGCATCAAAGAGCTGGACACTGATTAAGGATGACAAAAAAAATAATCGATGCTTTTGAGTTGTGGTGCTGAAGAAGTGTACTGAACAAGGCTGTGTTATCATTATGTGCCATTGAGTTGCCTGTGACCCATAGTGACCCCATGTACAACAGCTCTGAACTCTGCCCTATCCTGAGCCAGTCTCACCGATTCCGACACATCTACTCCCATTGCCTCAGTTACTGTATCAATCCATCTCATCTGGAGTCTTCCTCTCCTGCGCTGTCCCTCGACCCTTCCAAGCATGATGTCCTTCTCTACATGTCCAAAGTATGTAAGACAGAGCTTCAAAATCCTAGCCTCCAAGGAGAAACTTGGTTTCACCCTCTCCAAGACAGACCTAATTTTTCTCTTGGTGATCCATGGTATGTTCAGTATTCTTCTTCAGAACTATAAATCAAAGGCATTAACTCTTCTATCATCCTCAGTCACTGTCCAGCTTTCTGATGCATAGCATGTAATTGCAAAGACTATGCCCTGGATCAGGTGCATCTTGGTCTCTAGACTGACATCATTGCTCCATAGCACTCTGGTGAGGTCCCTGAGAACAGACTTCTCCAATGTAGTTCATCTTCAGATTTCCTGACTGCTGGTGCCAAGAGTGTTAATTGTGCAAAACAACTATGAGATATCATCTCACCCCAGTCAGAATAGCAAAATTTAACAGAACAGCAAGCAACAAATGCTGGCGAGGTTGTGGAGAGACTGGAAACCTTATTCACTGTTGGTGGGAGTGTAAAATGGTGCAACCACTGTGGAAAGCGGTGTGGCACTTTCTCAAAAAGTTGCAAATAGAGATACCATTTGACCCAGCAATTCCACTACTGGGAATATACCCTAAAGAGACCATAAACGACATCCAAGTAGATATATACACACCCATGTTTATTGCAGCTCTGTTCACAATAGCAAGAAGTTGGAAACAACCCAGGTGCCCATCAACAAACGAATGGACAGAGAAGCTGTGGTATATTCACACAATGTAAAACTGCGCTGCATTGAAAAACAAGGAACTCATGCAGTATTATTCAAAATGGGTGACCCTGGAGGACATCATGCTGAGTGAAATATCTCAGTCGCAAAAGGACAAATATTGCATGGTGCCACTGTTGTAAAATGGGACCGATATCAGGGGTCAGGAAATCAAAAAGCGTATCGCGATGGGAAAGTCTGCTGTTAGGGACCTCTCAAAGGTACTGAGGAGCAACAGTGTCTCTATAGAGACTAAGGTGCACCTGAAACAGGCCATGGTCTTTGCAATCGCTTGTTATGCATCAGAGAGTTGGACAATGACTAGGGAGGACAGAAGGAGAGTGGATGCTTTTGAGCTGTGGTGCTGGAGAAGGGTACTGAATGTACCATGGACTGCCAGGAAAACAAACAGATTCATCTTGGAGAGGATTAAACCAAGCTACTCGTTGGAGGCAAGGATTCTGGGGCTTCGTCTGACATACTTTGGACATGTTGCCAGGAGGGACGGGTCCTTGGAGAGGGACATCATGCTTGGGAGGGTGGAGGGACAGCGCAGGAGGGGAAGACCCTCTATGAGATGGATTGATTCAGTGACTGGGGTAATCGGGATGGGTGTGTCAGAGGCGGTGCGGTTGGCGCAGGATAGAGCAGGGTTTAGGGCTGTTGTGCATAGGGTCGCTATGAGTCGGAAACGACTTGACGGCACATAACAACAACAACAATCAGGGTTTGGGTAAGACTGAGAAAAACTGGATAAATTGTGTATACTGCACTGAAACAGATGAGGGAGTGAATCATTTAAAAGCGATGTATGATAGGGTATCATGGTTATTACAAGAGTCCACAATTGAGGCTGCATAGTGGACTGTACTAGGGGTGGCGGGAGGGGTGTGGGGGGGATTGTGTCCCAGGGAGGGAATGTTTTACTTTTGAAAGAGAGGAGCGAACTGGGGGGTGCGTGGGTGGGTGGGGAAGAGGTGGGGGAGGGCTGGGCGGGGAGAGAAGTGCAGCAATGAATGAATGGAAATCCAAAATCTCTGTAAATGCTCATTAAAATTATGGGGGGAAAAAGACATAAAAAAAAAAAAAAGAGTTTTAACTGTGGAGCTCAAAGTGTAGTTGTTAACCTCAATCTCTTCTCAATCCATCACAGTGCTATCATTTGGCCTAGTGGTGAGAATCTGTCTTCTTGATGTTAGGCTTCAATACATATTGAAGATTACAGTTCTGCAGCAAATGTTTCAGTTCCTCCTCAGTTGTGGCAAGCAAGGTTTTATCACCTGCATAGGCTGTTAATGAGTATTCCTCCAATCCTGATGCCACACTCTTCCCTACCAAGTCCAGCCTCCTGGATGATCTGTTTCACATAAGATTGAAAAGGTATGGAGACATGACGCATTCTGGCACACACCCTTCCAATTCTGAACCATGCAATGTTTCCTTGCTCTGTTATGATGACCTCTTCATGGTCCTGGAATAGGTTTCCTCTAAGCACAATCAAGTGTTCTGGGGTTCCCATTCTTCTCAAGTCAGCCACAAAATAAGGTAAATAGTTTGAATAAAAGAAGTAGATCTGAACTACTGACATTTGAATAAACTAGGTAGATTTGAGCTGCCAGGGGTTTGGCTTTTAAGGTTGTAATGCAACTCCCTATATGGACTGACATTGCCAGAGCCTTCAAAATTCCATAATCAAAATCGGCTAAGCTCTAGTCTTGCCTTGAGCACTCCTAAATACAAGGTCTTAATGATTAAAGGGCAGTATTAATTAGCCCCAGTTTATGTTTTAAGACTATTTCAAGCTACTTTTAGGGTTCAGAGGATGGAATGTTGAGATACTTTCATTTTCTATATAAAAAATGAAGAATCTTACTAAAAATAAGTATAATTTGAGCAAACGAAAAGTTTCAATGTAGTCATTTTTCTGTCTGGACAAATAAAGACATTCTGTACTATGTGCTAGAGTTTCAATTACAGTATTTTTCCAGTCTTATAAAGCATGTAGAATAAGCTGAGTGAAAGATTATACTGAAATGGAATAACATGGTTAAAGAGAAAGTAGGTTGCAAAATAAAATATTATCCTCTTTAGATCAAGGTTTTCAGGAAATCCTCCCCTTAAAAAAAAAAAGTGAATATATTAGCAATAAAACATTCCGGAAGTACCAAAGAAAAACCGTGCTACGGCAATTTCAAGTTATAACACAAATTTCTCCAATTCTTCTATACTGATTTATTTAACTGAAGAAATGAAAGGTACATAATGCATTTCAGGAATACTAAACACTGCTCCGATGCTGTTTCTGGGACTAAGGCAGAACTAGAAACTGCTTTAATTTTAGCAGCTTAGTAGTCACCTCCCCTCCTCGATGACTCTTCCATTTAAGTACAAAGGTCTAACTACAGAGGCCTCTGTCTATTTGGTTATTTACGCCTCTAAGAGGCCAAGTCTATTATCCCTTGATTATTCTGCAACTCAATCACTCGCTGCTGTCAGCCAACTCATAGTTGACCCACCAAGATCTTTCTCTTGAGGAGCTGCTTGGTAGATCTGAACTTAGAAGTTCAACTCCCTACGGATTTTTCTTATTTAAAAAAAAAGGAAGTCTGACCCTGCTACAAAGACAAAACATTATGTTACTGTGCATTTAGAAAAAAAGTTTTAGGTTAGCATCTTTGGCTTCTCAGTGGCACAGTTATCAGGAAGAGCTATTATATGATCAAGTCTTAGAATCATTCAGGCACAGTACTAGGCTCATCCGTGGGTTCCAGCCTAAAAGATGTCTAGCTAAAGAGTGATGGTGCTATATACTTTGTTGCTTCTGAAACAAGTAAAACAAACTGTAGGTAGGTCTGTCCATTACGTTGTTAAACAATGCTTCGATGTGAGGTATACTGTTGCTTTATATAGTTAAATGAAAACTGCTTCACTACAGTCCCTGTAAGCATGTTTTCCATCTCTTAGGTGATCTAGACAATGTGATACATTGAGCAAGCTTGCTGCCAAGGAACATTTTCAAATACTAAAGAGTGTGTCACTTTAAAAACTACAGAGTACCCGCCTCAAAGCGAAGGTCTTTTCAATTGCTTCATATTAATTTGAAAAGTCATATAACGAATAAGGAAGACCAAATAAGTGATGCCTTTTAACTGTGGCACTGGGGAAGAGTATTGATTATACCATGGATGTCAAAAGAATGAACTAATCTGTCTTAGACACACAGCCAAGGTGCTCCTTAGAGGTGAGGATGGTAAAATGTCATCTCACATACTCTGGCCATGTTGTCAGGAGACAGTCCCCAGGAAAGGTCATGATGCTTGCAAAATCAGAGAGTCCATGAAGGACTGGAAGACCAACAATGAGAGGGATTGATGTAGTGATTCCAAAAATGGGCTTAAAATAAACACAGTACAGTAAGGATGGCACAAAACTGGGCAGTGTCACTCTTTGTTATAAAACATTATGAGGAACAACAAAAAAGGTGGTAAAAAAAAAAGGGTGGTCCAAAATTCAAGAATAATGGTTACACACAGCCTCCTCTAAACACCACTGCTAAACGGCTTAAAGTCAGAGAAAGCAGTTTTAAACCTTGGTTAAACAGATGACATGACTATATATTATCTTTACCAAATTATTTCCCTTTCTGAGTTTCAGTCTCACTATGAACAGAAGTGGAGATCCTATCAGTTGCTGGTATCGTCAAGCTGATTCTGAAATACAGTACCCTATGCACCACAGAACCAACACTGCCACGTCCTGCTCATCCTAACGGCTATATTTGAGCCCACTGGTGCAGCCAAAATGTCAACCCGCCTCACTGGCTGTGTGTCTATTTTGTGCTGACAGTTCTGTGCCAAGAATCATGGCCTCCTGCAGGACCTGCCCTTGCTGGTCACTCATCCATATGAAGCACCTCTGGTTTGTAAGGAGAGCTCTGGCTACACTTCTTCCCAGAAAGATCTGTTCATTCTTCTAGTAATCACCAACAAGATACAGGTGATATTCTTCACTAATGTTGTAACACAAATGAATCCATTTTTCTTTGTGGTTATTATGTGCCATCAAGTTGGAACTGATTCATAGCTGACCCTCTGGCAGGTTTTAGAGCTGTAAAGCACATGTGAGAGTGCCCATCTTTCTCTCACAGAACAGCTGGTAGATTCAAACTGGCTGCGCAATTCCTTACCCTCTAGGCCAGCACATCCCCCATCTTTTTCTTTATTCTTCTGTCTTCATTGTCTGGCTTTATAAATGTGTATGATGTTGCTAGAGGCCACTGAGCAGACTCCAACTATGACACTATAAACAACAGGTCTGAATCCTGTTCTATCTGGCACCATCCTCACCATCTCTAATGTACGTAATCTGAGCCATAATGTCTTTCTCCAAGAACCTGTCATTTTTGATAACATGCCCAAAGTATGTCTTACCGTCTTTGTCTCTAAATGAAACTCCTACTTGGTTAAAAAAAAAGTCATTGTAAATACATGTCTATTATCAGGCAAAAAGTATGTTTATATAATGGAACCATACCTTCAAAGACATCAGTCATTTTGCAAATGTGGGCAAATGTAGCTCCAGTAGCCCAGGTATATACTACATCCATTAGGTGAGGTTTGAATGAGCTTAGGTAAGTTTCCTCATCGATTTCTAATTTTGCCTCAGCTGAAACTTTTGCAATCCTTTTAGCACACTCCTATAAAGATAAAAGGTACATTTAAAATTTCTTATCTATGATCCACTTATAACTTTTTTCCTCTAGGTTTTCAAAGTCAGTATCGTTTCACAGGACCAACTTTCCTTCTAAGGTGACATTCTTGTAATGTTTCTGTTCTACTGCTAAGTGGTCCAGCAGCCAAGTTTTCCCATTATACCAAAGTGGTTAAGTAAGAAAAATCTATCAGGAGCATGGTTTCACCTAAGTGTATACTCACTGAACTCCTCACTAACATTACTCCACAGCAATAGCAAATTAATTGATTTCAGTAACAATACCTAAATGGGATTCTTGTGGGTGCTGGTGAGTTCACTGTGCTCACGGCCCCTTATTCTCGACTCTGATCTTCACAAAAGTAAACTGCAGGATCTATACTCCATGGAGGTCCTGGGTGGGGTATCATCACTAAACTTTTGTTTAAAAGTTGAATGTTTAATTATTGTGTCACCAAGGCAGTGCAAAACAAATTTGGAGAAGCACTAACACCTAGCAGATTTAAATTTTTTTCTTGGTAATTTAGAAGATTAAAACTTCTAGACTTAGGAAAATGTCCTTAATTCTATCATTTGAATAGACGTAATGTCCGGGAATGTTAAAATATTCTCCTCAGAAGGCTGTTTTTATGGTTCACTTTTGTTCCTGTCGTGTATTCTCTTAGCGTCTCTTTCCTTGTCTATGTATCACTGAAGAAGACAATCTTTCTACTAAAACTAAATAATAAAAAAAGAAAATGTGTGGCTTTAAGGAGTACCCAGGGAAAGTATCTTAGAAAAAAGTATTCTAAACCTTTGTTACAGAATGTAGACAAAAATGTAAGCTAATACAATCTTGGCCTAAGATGGCATTCTTTAGACTGAAGAGAAGAACAATGCAGGCACCAAATCTGCACTTAGAGCAACTGTATACCATCATTTATTACAATGGTGTGGATTTATTTTAAACAGTAAAATAAAACCACGAATCATAAAATCTTACCTGCATTTGGCGAAGTGGTCCCGCTAATTGCTCTGTTAACTTAGGCATCTCACTAGACTGGAAAATAAAGGAAAAGAAGTAAAAAAAAAGCAATAAAAATGGTTCCATACTATCACTGATATCATATTATTAGACTTTTGTCATTAACATTTATAATCAACATTTACCTTATAGATACAAATTATACATCCCTCTCATTTAAAATATGAGGATTTTAAATTATATTTCAGAGAAAAATACAGATAACTGCAAAGGGCTCTACTAGCTATTTTCTGTGACCATAAATGGAAGTAAGAGAGAGCAAAAATTATAAACATGCATAGCTACATAGTTAGATCAACATTATCATAAACTCTTATCGTAGTTTGATTTTAAAACTTCAGCCTCTGGGCAATTCATCTGGGAAAATGACAATTTGGAGCAAAATAAAATTAAAAGTTCCAAATTTTATTTAATCCAGATGTTCCAAGCCTTTAATGAAGACAGTTAATAGTTTTGAGATTCAGTATTCTTAATACTGCTTCATACTCGTGAAGTTTGTCAATGTCACAATTAAAGAATGAAAGTTTCAAGTTGATCAAGCCAAATGAACTTGGACAAGTTACTTGAATTTTCTATGCACTAATTTCTAAATCTATTAAAAGTCAAATAATAAAACCAAAGACTTGAGATGAGAATAAAAGGTATTTGTGCAAAACAACTAAGAGGTATCATCTCACACCAAGTAAGACTAGCAAAATTTAACAGAACAGCAAACAACAAATGCTGGTGAGGTTGTGGAGAAACTGGAAGCCTTATTCACACTGGGAGTGTGAAATGGTGCAACCACTAAGGAAGGCAGTATGGCACTTTCTCAAAAAGTTGCAAACAGAAATACCATTTGACCCAGCAATTCCACTACTGGGAATATACCCCAAAGAAACCATAACCGCCACCCAAGCAGATATATGCACACCCATGTTTATCGCGGCTTTGTTTACAATAGCAAAGGGTCGGAAACCACCTAAGTGCCCATCAACAAACCAATGGATAGAGAAGCGATGGTATATTCATACAATGGAATACTATGCTGCATTGAAAAACAAGGAACTTATGAAATATACAAAATGGGTGACCCTGGAGGACATTATGCTGAGTGAAATGTTTCAGTCCAAAAGGACAAATGCTGCATAGTGCCAATGTTGTAAAACGGGACTTGCATTGGTGTTGGAGGGAGACTGAGAAAGATGGGATAAATTATGTATACTGCATTGAAACAGATGAGGGAGAGAACAGTATAAAAGAGATAAATGATTAAGTATTATTGTCATGACAAGAGTCCAGAATGAAGGCTGCATTATAGAGTAGACTTTTGGGGGGGGGACTCTATAACAATGAAAGTAATTTTCTTTTACTTTTCAAAGAAAAAGTGAATGAGGTGTAGGAGTGGGCAGGAAGAAAAGTGCAATAATGAGTTAATGAAAATTAAAAGTCTCTGTAAACTTTCATTAAAATGAACTTAAAAAAAAGATTTTTAAAATAAGGTATTTGTGAAAAACTGCTGACAAAGAGCAGTTGCAAAACAAAAGTAAAATTAGAACCAGAGGGGCAAATATGTTTGTATGACATTAGCAATGTTAGTAACAGGTCCATTTTTAAAATAATGATACGTTAGTTACAATGGAATTGCACTTATTTTATAGCATTTGTAGTTATATAAAATTTGGTTTTATCAGTATTACTTATATATCTGGACTTAATAATGAAGGAAGTGCTATATTATTTTTGCTCAAATAAAAAACTACGAAGAATGATGAAAGAGTAGCTCTGTACCAGAAGGCACTAGTATTAGTCAAAGTCAGTATGCTTTTTCTAGTGCTCATTCACCAGGCATTTAATGTCTGTTCCCTCATCTTACTTTCAGGTCTCAATTCAAATTTCATTCTATCAGTACAGTCCTCTCTAATCACTTATTTAAAGTAGCGGTCCTCTCACTAATCTCCACTATTCTAGAGATTTCCCTCCTTCAGACCCTCTTCTCCTTTCTCTTTTGAACACTTATAAATATCTTGCTGGTTATCCTGTTTTTACAACAGTGGTCTGATGCACTACCACAGCCCTAGAGTCTCTAAGGCCAGAATTTCTCATGGGGGCAGAATGTTACATCTTTCTCCCATTTAGCAGCTGTGGGTTAAACTGTCCATCAAAGGCATAACCACTGTAGCAACGAAGTTCTTTGAAAATTTAGTATTTCTAAATTATTGCAACAGCAACTGGTTTTTGCTGTTGCTTTTATTATTATTTATTTCACCCACAATGAATAATATAGTCCATTTTAAAAATAACTTGATAAAAAACAACTCATACTAACTTTTATAAACCAAATCTAGCCTTTTATTTTCCTGGTGTTAAAGTAAACTAACTTTTTATATGAAAAGTTCTGTTGCAGCAATGAGAGTATAATGTATTGGCTATTACTATAAGCCTTGACTAAGCAAGATTTTAGTGTCTAGAAGGACTAGATGCACCAGGTCAAGTTATTCTCAAACATCAGAAAAAAGGTAGCATTAAAATAAGTACTGTTTCATGTCTTTCTCTTATGATACACATTTATTTTTTTGCTCTTAATTTTCAATTGATGTTACTCACAATTAAATGTGAAAGTTTTCTCTTTGACAAGCACTGTGGCAATTGGACAATTAAAACAGACATTTGGATGGCAGGGGAAGAAGAACAAACTGGGGAGGAGGGTAGAGAGAATGGTGCAGCAATGAAGGAATGAAAACCCAAAATCCCTGTAAATGTTCATTAAAACTAATAAAATTTAATAATTTAAAAAAAAAACAAAAACCTGTTTCTGACTGTATAACATGGTTCTCTATCCGAGAATTTCCATGAATTCCCAATATCCATACGTAGATTATTTCTTTTCCTTTTAAAAGTTAAGATGACTTTTTGATGTTGATGTTAAGAATCTTTTTTCCAGAGTCCAGTCCCAGCCTTGAAAATAAGAGTCAGGGAGATTTACTCCCCATGTTTCAGGAGCATTAGATCTATGAGCTTTCTTCCAACTTTGAGTTCTAAGTGCTAATTAATGGCAACACATGACCTTCTTCTTTATAAACAACACTGCTTATTTCAAAATTTGTTTTCCATATTTTTATTTGCAAACTTATTCCACTTACATAAACCTAACTTTATTCTCTGAATTTAAAGGAGAGCAAATATCTTCTTGCAATTGAGTCGGACTGACTCATAGCTGACTTCCATTAAATTTCCAAGTCTATAAACTACATGGGAAGAGACTGCCCTTTTTTTCCTGTGAAGCTACTGGTAGATTTGAACTGGAGAGGTGCAGCTTTTGAGTTAGCAGTGCAACTCTTTACAGACTAGAACAGCAATTATTGAGTTATATTCTCCTGCCAGCTCTGGTTTTCCTTAATTTAAAGAGCAGGATCTTGTACAAAGATGCTAACTCCCCATTAAAAGAGAGATCTAGCTAGGCTTCCAGATACATCGTAAAAAAGGGATACATTCTTCTGGATAGCTCCTCTCACTAAAAGGCCCTCTTGTAGGTAAAGCTAAACAATATTTAATTTTTAATCTCAGCTCTTTAACAATAATGCATTCTTTTCAAACTGTGTACTTTCAGTTTACTAGTCATTCTTTCAATAAAATATGTGATCAGCTTTAAAAATTATCAACACTGAAAATATTACTGACTTCCATGATGTCCAACTACACACATAAGATGCATATAAAGTATTAACTCACATTCTCCTGAAACACAAAGCAGCTCAGTAATGCTGTTGCTTGTTCTGCAGACAGGTCATTGAAAAGGCCGTTAAACATCATCTCGGTGAGAAGTAGCTCATCTGCACTAAAAAGCCACAGAAAAGAGAATAAAGCTTGAAAGTTAAAATGTGAAAACACACATAATGCAATTTTAGTAAAATGCATTGAAAAAAATGTATTTTTTTTTTTCAAACATTCTTGTAGGTCGTATAGCCCTGGTGTGCCCACTTGCTGTACAGAGGTTAACTTGTGGTAGCTGTGAAGCTGAACACTGTGACACTGATGTGTCAAATGCGGTAAATGGTTACCCACAGTGGACAGTGTTTGGTGATGCTCCCTGATTAAAACAAGCTTGGAAGCAGGAGTGGCATCCGCTTCCGTAAATAGCTTGCCTCCAGAAACCCTATGAACTTGGAGAAAGGATGAAAGTCACACAAGTGTTGAGGACTGTCGTTCATAGGGTTGCTATGAGTCGCCTAGGACTCAACGGCACTTAACAACAACAACATTGAAATAAAAAAGGGGGGATATAGGGGGAAGTAAGTTATCTAAGAGACCAGCAGGTTACCTATCAACAATCGATAAACAAAATAAGCATTTCAACCCACAGAAGCCAAAATATGACTTTGATTTCATCCCACCTGAATTTAAGAATCATCTCAGGAACAGATTTGAGGCCTTGAACACTAATGAGTAATGACCAGATGAGTTGTGGATGTCAAAGGTATCATCCAGGAAGAGTGCAAACGGTCATTACAAAGACAGAAGAGGAAGAAAAAACCAAAATGGATGTCAGAAGAAACTCTGAAGATTGCACTGGAGCACAGAGAAGCCAAAGGACAAGGAAGAATTCAAGATACTAAAGAGGTGAACAGAAGATTCCAAAAGGCAGCATGGTATGACAAAGCAAAATATTACAATGAAATGTGCAAGGAGCTAGAGTCGGAAAATCAAAAGGGCCAAACTTGCTCAGCATTTCTTAAGCTCAAGAAACTGAAGAACAAATTCAAACTTAGAGTTGCTATAATCAAGGATGCTTAGGCAGAATATTAAATGATCCAGGAAGTATTAAAAGAAGATGGAAGGAATATACTGAGTCACTATATCGAAAGGAATTGGCAGATACAGAAGAATTTAATGAAATAACATTTGAGCAAG